>NW_026613271.1:59442-124989 GCF_029220125.1 Pseudoliparis swirei
AGACGGAAAAAGATAAAGTTGTCGTGTTTCTTGTGTTATTAAGTAACGTAAAACCCTCAGTTACACTGAGAATTCAGAGAATCATATCGTACACGTATATGTATATTTATATCGATGTATGTGTGTGTAAATACACACACATACATCGATATAAATATGATGAAGATGAAAGTTCCTGTTTACCCAAACACATGACACAATTAATGAGTCTTTTCAAAATGTCCCTCTTGTTCTTCACCTGTTCATTGTGCAGCTCCGTTGCCGCTTGTTCGTTGATCTGTAGATCAGAATCAGAATCAGAATCAGAAACATGTTTATTGCCAAAGAATGTTCATATTAAAACACAAACAAACGAGGAACTTTTTTTGGCGGAAGGTGCAAGAATCACACAATACACCGGCGCCGTCCATGGCGCCATCTAGGAAAGGGTGGATGAAAGATGACAGCATAACATGAGGGAAGAGAGGCGAAAAGAAAAGCCACCCCGACTATGCCCCTAGAGGTACAGTGTGGAGCAGGAGAAACAAAACACCATTGCACATAAGCACATACATCTTAGACATGACTTGCAACGAGTAGGAAGGGGGGGAGGGGAGGTAATCCAAAGACTGGGCGATAGCCCCGTCATTGGGGGCAGAAGGTAACCAGCACCGACAAGCAGCCAGCCCGGTCCATCGCCGTC
Organism: Pseudoliparis swirei; assembly: GCF_029220125.1. Taxonomy (NCBI): domain Eukaryota; kingdom Metazoa; phylum Chordata; class Actinopteri; order Perciformes; family Liparidae; genus Pseudoliparis; species Pseudoliparis swirei. The sequence continues at coordinate 60,125 of NW_026613271.1, forward strand.
ACGGCGCCGGACGCAGACCCCGTCCTGTCACCCTGGGGGGGCAAAGCAGGCGAAGGCGTGGGATGGGGGGGGGGGTAGTGAGTGCATTTCAGTTTGTGTCCCCAAAAGTTTTCAAAGCACCGTTGCTTGTAGGTGCCGAGTCGTACTCTGGTGTCTCGTTGCTGCCTCGGTTAGACAACTCAAGTGTGCAAAGCCAGTGTGGCTCCCAACACCAAATCGATCACTTGCAACAGGCATTCCCAGCAGTCCGGTATGCAGAGCTTCTCGGAGTCTGAGCCATTGGTAGCGCTCGTAGTTGGAACTTTGAAAGTGGCGAACGAACCCCTGTCCCGCCTGTGACGGGCTTTGTAGCGTCGGCGTCGGTCTTAAAGTTCATTGAGAATGGCCTTATAATTATATCCTCGACCAAATCGATATCTTCTCCTCCTTCCGCCATTGTGGGTTGAACAAACAGCTTAGTAGTACGCAAATTATTTCGGTTATCAAATTCAGTTTCCTAGTTCTGAGGTTCTGCATATACCTGCCCATAGGCCCCGCCTCTCAATATTGGTAATCCAATCAAAAGACGTGCACGCACTACGCCTGCTAGCTGCTCCTGTGCCGGTTCCGGGGCCTTCTAGCTGGCCTACAGGAGCCAACTCTAAAGCTGATTGGTTGACACAAAATGTTCATTCCCATTCACTTTAAGCTACCAGCGCCCGCAATGTTGATTCTGAAGGCCTAAGGGCAGATTTTAGCCCCCTGGCAACACACGATGGCTGAATATGATTGGCTAAAAGATCTAAGATAAAGACCAGCCCTCAAAATCTCAACCTGGGACTGGAAGCAGCGCAACCAAGAGGAGCGCTATGAAATTAAGAGAATAAGTCTTACTCTGGGAAATAATTGAATACATATTTGTGGGCAAATATATTTAGAAAAAAATATATATTCTGATGATGTTTAGGCCAGCAGAGAAGGCCTTGCTGGCCCTGACGGCCCGCCACTGAACAAAAGTAATAAAGGTGAGATAAACGTTATCTTATTGATCACGTGCATTGTTCATTTAAGTTTTTGAGGTCGTAATATCTTGCTTTGACTTAGCCACTATACTAATTCTGTAAACAACACATTATTCTTCCCCTTTTTTTCAACAAAAATGACCCACTAAGGGAAGAGAAGGTCGGATCGTCAGGGTGAGTCCAGCCAACGGCAATCCTCAAACAAAAGAACACGACGTGACACAGAACCAGGATCAAACATCGAAGGTATTTATAATACTTACAAAGCAAATGTCTGTTTATATATCGTAGCCACAGAAAATACTCATCTGGTGTTGTTTGTAATCCTCTCAGACAACCCCAATGCATATATGCAGGTATCCATAGAAACACTGCGTATGCTTCAATATAAATAACTTAACCGTGGCCTTTACCGTTAGGATGCTTTGAACCCAGACCGTGGTTTATCATATGCTAATGCATATGCATGATAATCCACTCCAAAGCATCATAAATTGGCCTGGCAGAGAAAGTTCCTCTCACGCTTTACCTTCTTCTCCTCATTGTACGTTACCGCTTACTTGATATGCTGATTCATGGTTCCTGCTGAAAATGTCTTTACTTTCATTTTGACACAATGTCTTTACTTTAATTTTGACAGGGGAAACACTGTCTGAAGTGAAAAACATCATGAAAGTTGTTCATCAGAAAATTCCTCAACAAGACAACAAGCTCAACAAATTCTTGAGGTAAGTTTTAAGTTTATCAAATTGTCTAAATTAATATGTTATATGGACCTGGTTCCACTCCTGACCAGGGGCCAGTTTTACGAAGACAGATTTAAGACTTTACGGTTTTGAGCCATGTATCATGGGTTTAAAAAAAATCTTAATTTACCAAAAATATACAGCAAATTACTTTTAGTTCATATACGGATCTCCTTCTGATTTGACACATTCTTTCAATGTTTTAATATTTTTTACATTATTTAATTGACCCACACCTAAACTCTTCTATTACAGGAGAAAAATCAATGACTTGGAGACGGACAAGAGGGAGGTGGTTGGTGTCTTTGGCAGAACCGGAGCTGGAAAGAGCTATTTGATAAATACCGTCATTGGAGAGAGGAAACTCTTGCCCAGTGGAAGCGTCAATGCATGTACCTCAGTCATGATTAAAGTGGAGGCTAATGAGCAGAACTCAAAGTATGAAGCAGACATCGAGTTCATAACGAAAGAGGTAAACTATGATGCATATGTGTGTTGACTTGAAGCTATTTAAAAAGGTATGATGTGGCTGAAATAATACAGTTGTTGATTATACAGCATGTGGTAAACGCTCTCCTCCGGTATCAGTGAGCATCCAGGGACTGGACATTGAGATTGTAAAATCTTATAAGTACCTGGGTGTTCACCTGAACAACAAACTGGACTGGGCTGACCACGCACACACACTTTATAAAAAGGGACAGAGCAGACTCTTTCTGCTGAGGAGACTGAGGTCCTTTGGAGTGCAGGGAGCCCTCCTGAAGACCTTCTTTGACTGTGGTGGCATCAGCCATCTTTTATGGAGTGGTCTTCTGGAGCAGCAGCAGCATGGCAGCAGCTGACAGCAAGAGGCTGAATGAGCTGCTAAAGAAGGCCAGCAGCGTGCTGGGTGTCCTGTGGATACTGTGGAGGTGGTGAGGGACGGGAGGATGATGGCAAAGCTCTCGTCCCTGATGAACCACACCTTCCACCCCATGCAGGACACTCTCTCAGCTCTGCACAGCTCCTTCAGCCACCGGCTGATTCCTCCCCGGTGTCTGAGGGAGAGGAACCACAAGTCCTTCCTTCCTGCTGCTGTCAGGCTGCACAACACACTGCAGTAGATCGCTGGAGATCCCGGCAAACTCAGCACTTTACTCAGCACTTTACTTTACTCAGCACTTTACTTTGTTTTCCCCTTGTATATTTAGTTTCCTCTGTATATTTAGAATTTTAGTTTTAGTATTTAGTATTGTTATTGTGTTTTGTGTTTTATTTGTATTCATGCTCTAACGTGCACCCACTGCTGTGATCCTGAAATTTCCCGACTGTGGGACTAATAAAGGATTATCTTATCTTATCTCATCTTATCTTATGTTATTTAATGTAACAAAGTTAAAGGTATTTTTTATTTTTTTATTTAGGAATGGGAATATGAGGTCTCTAAAAATGTCCCTCGGGAAAGTGCAGATCGTGAAAGGGATGAGGATGAAGAGAGCGATCGTAAAGACATTGAGGAAAAGCTGTCAGTGCTGTATGGAGAAGACTGGAAAAACAAATCTCTTGAAGAGCTCATGGATGACAAATATTTCAAAGAGATCCCAGAATTTCTGCAGACCGAGAGGAAGATGTTGACAGGCCAAACAGTAAGTAGGAGTCAAAATCTTCATAAGAAGCCTTCTTGTCTGCCTGACAGTGACATATTATTTAGTTTATATAATATGCAAGTTTAAATGTAAAATCAGTCTGTAAAATGTTTCACTCAAGTGGCCTTGATCCACCGTCCTCTATAACTACACACTTGTATCACATTGACACTTGAGAGAAAAAAAGTGTCTCTAACTGCAACTAAATACATTTAAACAACTGTTTTGACTAAATCCAATGAGAATTATTCCTCCATTTTTATGACCAAAAAGTTTACATTAAGATTAAATGTAGTATTAAATCTCAAATTTGCTTTTGTTCACATCTTACTGCAAAACAGTGTCAAACTTTCTGGTAACAATTATAGTAATTATTTGTATCTCATTTGGTGACCTTACTTCCCAGCAGGACTTATGGAGTACCACAGGGATCAGTACTTGACCCCCTTCTTTTACGGTTCATTCATGATCCCTTTTTATAAAGGGACACTTAACGCAGACGATGCTCACATCTTAATTGCCTTACACTGCTTTAATCTCATTCTATTATGTATTGCAGGCTGAAGAGCTTTCTAAAAAACTAGTCATATACACAAAAAGCAAATCAAAAGTAAAAGCAAAGGGGTGGTATTGGCCTCTTGTGAAGTGTGTGACTATCAGGGTGCCAGATAATGATCTCCTGAAGCACGTCACACTTGTGGATCTTCCTGGAAATGGGGATCGTAACAAGAGCAGAAACAAGATGTGGAAAACGGTAATTTATCACATGCAATGCTGTTTATTTTATTACTGTGTCGTCTGCAAACTGTGACATTGTGTTATTACAAAGTACTGATACCCATCATCATAACTTGCTGTCCTGTCCCTTCAGATCGTTGGAAGTTGTTCCACTGTGTGGATCGTGGCTGTGATAAACCGCGCTGCAGGAGAGCCTGAAGCCTGGGAGATACTGAACAGTGCCTGTAGCTTCATGGGAAATGCTGGCCAGTGTCAGCAGATTCACTACATCTGCTCCAAGTCTGATGAATCAAGTGATGATCCAGATCTTTCGTAAGTGATTAAAGATGTAAAAAGTACATAGGCATGTATATTAAAGTCACTGTGATGTCATTTTGCCTTTTTTTCTGGACGCAAAAAACTTTGAATTTGAGGTTTCAGTTCTCCAAATACTGTACGATGTGCCAATTAATGCAGTTATGTTTTATTTAGTTCAACTTCAAGTGATTTCATTTTAAAAAGAAACCAAGAAGCCAAGGAAGAAGTGAGAAAAGAATTCAGCGAACAAAACGAGGTTACGGTGAGTTGTATAGACTGACAGAAATTAAAACAGTTTCTACAACTACAAGAATGCCTTCAAATCTAAACATTACTTTTTCAGAAATATTTCAATGATGAAAGTTTCAAAGTGTTCACAGTGAGCTCCTATGAGTTTCGTCGAAAGAGATTCCTACATCCAGATGAAACTGGTAGGTGAAGTCTCCAAATATGATTTGATATCGATATCATCAATTTAATTTACTTTAACAAAACAAACCAGAATGACTAATTATATTATGGCATTTAAATGTAATTATGTTGAGTAACTGTAAGATGCAAACTGCATTTTCTTTTACAGAAATACCTGAACTTCAGGAATTTCTGCAGGGTCTCAATGACTGTCACTCAGTGACATTAAACTATGTGAAAGGAGCTCTCGGGATTCTCTCTCTGATTCAAGGGGCCAGACGTACAGATGGGGTAAGATCAAGTCATGACATGTATTTCTTTGTATTCTTTCTTTGTCTTTAATCATCATTAAAATTGATGGAAAATAATTTAAGTCAAAGAGAGACTTCTTACATGTAAAGTCACCCATACATATATTTTAGCAATCAAGGTAATTCTTTTCCATAAGTTGTGTCGGTTCAGAGAGGCTGCAAAATGACAGTATAAAAAATTTATATAAATGTGAATAAATAGCAGTTTTGTTTCACTGCTTTAAATACTGAATGTGTTGTTTCTTTCAGGCTGACATAAAGACAGCTGTCTGCACAGAGCTTGAACAAAAGATGAAGGATGCACTTAATAAAGTCGAAAACTCAATGAAAGAGACTCAACAGGCTTTTAAAGAATGCCTCAGTGAGGGAGTTAGGAAATCTGAAAGTTCATGGGAAACAAACTTGACATCGGTCATAAAGCCTGAAGTACGTATTTGAATTATAACTACATAATTACAACAGATTTTGCACTTCATATGAATGTCTTAAAAATGTTTCTCTTGTCTGTTTTGTTTCAGAACATGTCAGGTAGTGCTTTCCACCAGACACTGAAGTGCATAGTACAGCACGATGGCGCCTACAAACCAAAAAAGGGGAAACTAATAAACCTCAATATGAAGTTATCTTCATGCCTGACCCAGAGCATTGATGACAAATTCAAGAAGACCTTCCCGTGAGAAATGACTCAATAAAGACATAAAACGCTGTGCTGGCTAATTTGAAACTATGGAAAATGTTTACAAATGATGTGATATATCATATAATACATACATACAAATTACATCATTGGAATGCAAACTTGTCAAAGCTGCGTTTATGACATTTTTTTATTTGTTCACATGTTTCAGAAATGAAGGAGAATGTGGACAATTCAACGGAGTCCTCGATTTGTTTTCACTTAACACGAAGACGATGATAAAGAACACAAAGTACAAAGATGTCGAACTACAACTGATGTTTCTCAGCACAGAGGTAAAAGAAGACAAGAGGACCATTAGTCACCAAAATTATCAGATTGAATACTTTACTTTCATGTAAAATCTTGGGGGGGGGGGGGGGGTATCAGATGAGCCCTATCTCTATATAATATCTTGCTTTTAATTAAAATATGTTGAACTATGATTCATATTCTCTCTCTTAGGAAGACAAGATAAAGACAAAACTCCACAAAATCATCCGCGATCGTAAGAAAACGATCTACAGCAGTCTGACGACAACAATTGAGACGAGCATGCAGGAATGCTATGACGGTACGATAAGTGATCATAGAACCTGAACCTGTAAAAATTCATATTATTCATTGTAATTTTTCAGAATTTAGTTAGAATAAAATGTAATTGACTAAAGTTTTTCAGTTTTGTTGTAGTTGCAAAACAAATTAAAGGACAAGGCAGTCTTGAAAAAATTAGGACCACTCTTACGAATCACGTACGTGAGTCAAAGGACGTCATGTTTCAGAAAGCTAAAGATGTGATGTTGAACAAGCTGAGAGACTTGATGGTTTGTAACATTTTATAATACGTCATACGATGAGGATTTATTAAAACATGCTGTGAATTTTGGCTGTGACTAATGCTGAGTTTTATCCTGATTTAGAGAGAAATCCTTGAAGACCTGGAAGAAATGCAGGAATCAATCGAACTGACGCTCAAGACAGATGATGTCTCAATTCCAGGTAAAGACAACAAAACAACATAGAAACATGATAATGACTACAAATATTTCTATTGAAATTAACAAGTCAGCACATTTCAAATACTGTAATTAATAGTGAACTTGATGTTTTCTGGGGGTTTTAGATGTTGAGAATGAGCTTGAGATGGTGAAGAACCACTACGAAGAACTGAAGCGAGGTCCAGATGAAGAACCACTCATTTGGTAAAACTGCTGTTAAAGTAATAATAATAATTGAGCTGTTCTGAATAATGCTAACGATGCTTTTTAATTACAGTACCAACTGACGAGCCCTGCGTGTGTGCTGATTAGAGACGTGAGGCCTCTGGATTTGGTCTCAACCCTTTTTGTCAAGTCATCTTATTCTCTTTCAGTGTTTTCTTCACATGTACTATTTTTACAGAAAGATTGCATATGTTCAATATCCGCGAGGGTAATTTGAGCTTTTAATTGATTTCTTTATATGTACTTTTCATTAGTTTGGTGTGAATTAAATACAGCGACATTTGGTATGGTCAATATCTGGGAGGGTAATTTGAGCTTTTAATTGATTAAAGTTCAGAAGCAGACAAACTGTGTGGGGGGTAAGAGCGGAATGTCCTGCAGCAAAGGTCCCCAGTCGGATTCAACCCAGGTACATTGTGGTTTACACGGTACAGATCTTTGTTACCAGTCCATCATTATGGTTTTCATGATTTAAAAAAGGTCTTCTTCTTTAAGTTTTTGTCAATTTTTTTAATCGTAGTTTAGTATTGGTTGATTGAGATTGAAATTTCAATGATTTTATTGGTGTTTAACATACATCCTGAATTTTATCACAGTATGTTGAATTTCTCAAAGACTTTATAAGCTTTTTTGAAAGAATGATCTGACCTTTTCTTTCATTGTTCAAGGAAAAAACTTGCTTACTGCTAAATAATGTGTTCTTAGTGTGTTAATCAATGTATCAGAATTGGATAGAACTAGATGATAGTAATACACCAGCCTATCTGGTTTCTCATTATTTACTGAAATATTGTTGTGTTTTAATCTACTCTGATTCTAAATGCATTTAAAGTATCTGATAAGGTATATTGTCGAATAAATTCATTTTCAAAGTTCCAAATGTTCTTTGGCTTATTTGTCCTTTATTCTGTAAAAGGATCTAAAAGCCTCTTCAGGTTCTCACATCAGTTTTTATTGTTGAGAGAGAGATAAACAAATAATTGTAAAAAGTTTTTTGTCGGTTTGTCCTGTTAATGATTGTACACAGAGACATGAAGACGTGTACAAACCGGTTTGATAAAGGTGTGTTGTTATTCATTTAGGATTCATGGTAATGGAATGTGTTGAACCTGTTTCTGCTTCAAGGTGCCACAATTGAGACAAACATGCAGGAATACTATGACGGTACGATACAAGATCTTGAAATAAAAACTGACTGAAATGTTCATTATTCATCATCATTGTGCAGAATGTAATTAGAATCAAATGTAATTGCTGAAAGTTATCTGTTTTTTTGTAATTGCCAAACAAATTCGAGGTGGCGGCAGTTTAAAAAAATGAGGGCCACAATTAAGAAGCACATCCTTTGGTCAAAGGACATCATGTTTCAGAAAGCTAAAGATGTTATGTTGAAGCAGCTGAGAGACTTGATGGTTTGTCACATTTTACAATACGTCACATGATGAGGATTTATTAAAACATGCTGTGCTTTTTATCTGTAACTACAATTCTCGGGCATCATATATATAAATATAATCAAGTGGAATATGCATCTTTTTGAATGCTGCCGGAGCTATTAAAACACTGCAGGCCCTTTCACTAGCTCAGCTATTGTTATTAGTCGAATACATATTTTGGCTGTGACTAATGCAGACTTGTATGCTGATTTAGAGCGAAATCCTTGAAGACCTGGAAAAAACTGCAGGAATCAATCGAGCTGTCGCTCAAGACAGATGGCGTCTCAATCCCAGGTAAAGGCAACGAAACAACGTAGAAACATGATAATAAATACAAATATTTGATTGAAATTAACAAGTCAGCACATTTCAAATAATGTAATTTATAGTGAACTTGAAACAGGTTTAGTAAAGGTGTGTTTTTATTCATTTATGATTCATTGTAATGGAATGTTTGTTGAGATATGTACTCAGATGTATATGTATATGTAATGTAATGCTGTACTGTGGTATGTATATATGGTTACACCACAGGGTGGCGCTAGGGCTCAGGCTATAAAGGCTAATGTGCCATATGTTACTTTGTTCAGTTGAAGTAGCTCTGACCGTGAGACTGATGTGTCAGAAGCTTGCTAAATAAATACGCCGACAACGGCTAAAGATAAATCCATCATTTATTCTTTCCTCCGAATGCAACGGTAGCTGCTGCAACAGTGCTCCACAACTCAACAGGTTATGGGCCCAGGAGTCGTTCGGAAGAAAAGTTTAACAGTTAGAAAGTCGCAACGAACCGCGTGCTAACGGGCAGCTAGCTAAGAAGAAGAGCAAGCTCGCATGATGGAACAACGAGGGAGGAGCAGGTTGCCTCGACAGACATTCGACGGAGACGAAACCAAGTATGAGATTTGGGAAACCAAAACGCTGGGATATCTCCATTTGAATGGACTAAAGGACACTATTCTGAGAGAACCGACGTCAGAGCAAGAGCGAGCAGCAGATGCAGGTAAAAATGCTGACGCATACGCAGAGCTAATTTTACTGTTGGATGACAAAAGCCTCTCGTTAGTAATGAGGGATGCGCCCGATGATGGAAGAAAAGCTCTGAAAATATTGAGAGAGTATTATGCAGGGAAGGGAAAGCCCCGTATAATCAACTTGTACACCACGTTGACATCGCTTCAGAAGGCAAGCCATGAGAGTATAATGGACTATATCATCAGAGCAGAAACCGCCATCACAGCGCTGAGGAACGCAGGTGAAACGTTAGGAGACGGATTGCTAGTGGCTATGGTTTTAAAAGGACTGCCTGAGAGTTTTAAGCCATTTGCAATACATGTGGCGCATACGGACGATAACATCACGTTTGCAGAATTCAAGACTAAACTACGAAGTTTTGAAGAAACGGAGAAGTTAAACGTAGCTGAGTCGAGCGACAGTGTGATGAAGACTCAAGGGAAGAGTGGAAGGCGTCCCGCCAAAACGGTCGCCCGTGACTGGAACAAAGAAGACACAGAAATGTCATGTTTCAAGTGTGGCATCAAAGGCCACAGAGCGAGAGCGTGTCGACAGAAGACATGGTGTAGTTTTTGCAAAAGTGACACACACAAAGATGCCACGTGTAGGCGTAAGGACAAACAAGATGGTGTGAGTAAAGTCTCAGAAGATGCCGACGAGGACTACGCTCACGGTGAGAGACGGAGGAACCAGAACCCAGTGGCAGCCAGCGTGCAGTATCCAGGAGAAGGGTCTGATGGTGGACACAGGAGCTACCTCTCATGTCATCACTGACATAACCTGGTTCAAAAGTTTCGACAGCGCGTTCAAGCAAGAAACGCACATTGTCGAGCTGGCAGACGGCACCCGATGCAGCGGAATTGCTCAGCGGAGGGGGAATGCCGAGGTTTCCCTCATCGACAGCAACGGACAGCGACGAAAGGCGACGCTGAGAGATGCTTTGTTTGTACCGTCATATCCCCAGAGCATCTTCTCGGTGAAGGCAGCTACCACGAGTGGAGCTACGGTTGTCTTCAAAGAAGATAAAGATGTCCTGATAACCAGAGGCGGTACCAGGTTTAACATTCATGTGTATGGAAAGCTGTATTATTTGCATACTGAATGTGAATCTAATGATAAGTGTAATGCCTGTCACGACTAGGGATGAGAATTGATAGGATTTTAACGATTCCGATGCCTTATCGATTCCTGCTTATCGATTCGATTCCTTATCGATTCTCTTATCGATTCTTATTGGGCAAGGGGTGAAAAAAAGGGCACAAACGGGTTTATTCACATTAATTTTCTTTTATATAATTTTCTATCATGCTGCACACACCATAATGACCATATACAGTATGTATACATACACATTTACTTTTTTTAAATAACCAAAAACATTTATACATATTACTTCCTCTTGAATTTAAAATAAAACTTACATAACTTAAATAAAATGTATTCTGTTTAATTTAAACTAGAAAATAAAGTGCTCCTTCCTTTTTTTTAAAGGGTATATTAACAAGAACTGAGCTGCCAAAAATGAAACGAGCAGTGGCAAATACCAAGTGTGCAACCATCATTAACAATTATTGTGCAGAAAAATAAGCATGTCTGCTTTCTCCGGGAGGATACGCGATCTCTCAGGACTTATTGTGTCTCCAGCCGTGGAGAACACTCTCTCGGATGGGCTGGAGGATGAACACAAAGATATGAGGAGGTGTACAAGACGTGCTGTCGCCTGTGACCCAGACAGACGACCAGCCTCTGAACCGGTCTGACTCTGAATCTCATCAGCTAAATTGGATGGCAATGGAGATTATTTATATAGTGAAAGCTGGTTTACACAATGAAACAAATGGCACGAACAAAATCGCTGAATTTGCTGAGCTGACATAAAGCCACATTAAGAGGGGAGGCAAACACGACCTCTGCCTCAATGTAGGGGGCTGACAATGGAAGATTCTGTAGCTAAGCTAGCGTAGCTAATAGATATATGCTAAGTTTAATAATGGATTCATAATCGACCAATGCCGGAGCTCAAATGTATGCTTCAAACGAAGGGACAGAAGATAACTTGATCGACTACACACAATAAAGGCACATGGCTTCACACAGTGAGTGGTTGTGATCACTTTTGAGGAGTTTACCTTGGACAGAAAGAGATGAAGCGCCGACGTTAGCTGAGCTGCTGCATCGAACACATGACATTCCTGTCATTTAATTCCATGCTGTGTTCAAATGCTTCTTCATATTTGTTGTATTTCCTCCCTTCGACGAAATAGAATTTTGACACACGTTACAAGTGGCGTAGTTGTCTTTTTGTCTTGTGAAATAGAGCCAAACTTTAGAGCGCGTCTCCCTAGTTGCCATGTTTGCTGCAGTCTGAAGAAGAATCGAAAAAAATTCGCGCATGCGCAACGCCACAGAGGATCGTTAGCAGAACCGTTAACGAATTTGGCTAACGATCCCAAACAATCGGTTCACTGGGAACCGGTTCTCAAACAGAACCGGTTCTCGATTCCCATCCCTAGTCACGACATACAGACATGGCATGAAATATTAGGCCATTGTAACTATGACGATGTTGCGAAGTTGCAAAATGTTGTTGTAGGTATGCAGATCAAAGGTAAAACGGGTAGGCCCGAACAAGAGTGTGAGGTGTGTATTCAGGGAAAGTTTGCCCAAACCAGAAATAGGGACCCTGATACCAGAGCAAAGGCTCCCTTACAGATGGTACACACAGATCTTGCAGGTCCTGTATCCACTGAGTCGAGAGAAGGTTACAAATATGTGCAATCATTTACTGATGATTACTCAAGCGCAGTGTTTGTTTATTTTCTAAAGAAGAAAAGTGACACAACACAGGCTACGGAAAAGTTCCTAGCAGATGTATCCCTTATGGGAAGGTGAGGTGCATCAGATCCGACAACGGAACAGAGTTTACATGCAGTGATTTCCAAGCAGTGTTGAGGAAAATAATATCAGACATGAAACGTCAGCTCCTTATTCCCCACACCAGAACGGAACAGGAGAGGGGTTGGCGTACTCTTTTTGAGATGGGTAGGTGCATGATAGCTGAAAGTGCATTAACCAAGCAGCTATGGCCCTACGCTGTACAAACAGCAGCAATGGTACGGAACAGATGTTTTAACAAACGTACAGGGCAGACTCCTTATGAGCTGCTAACCGACAAAAAGCCCAATGTATCCAAAATGCAAAAATTTGGGTCTGTATGTTACACATACAAACAGAGCAAAGGGAAGCTTGATTCCAGATGTGATCAGGGGCATTTTGTAGGTCACGACAAGAACAGCCCAGCGTATTTGGTGTATCATCCAGATACAAACAAAGTACAAAAACACAGACTAGTAAAGTTTGTGAGGCAGTCAACTGTGGAAAAACAAACACAGACAGGTGAGCCAGATCCAAGCGATAGCTATGATGACGCTGTGAGACCCAGGACTACTGAAACCACGCAGGGGGTGAGTAGGAAAACCGAAAATAGTGATAGTCCAGGTCCAGAAACGAGGTCTAGTGACCATAATCAAACGCAACAGAGTGTGACAAGTGGCGAACCTGAGAGTAAAAGGTATCCATCTAGAGAAAGAAGGAAGCCGAGTCATTTAGATGAGTTCATAACTGAAAACGGTGTCAGTGATGCGCTTCATATCACAGTAGACTACTGCTGTAGAGCGGTGTGTGGCATTCCACAGACATTTGGGGAGGCAATGGGGTCAGCTAACTCAAAACAATGGACAAAAGCCATGGATGAGGAAATCCAGTCCTTAAACGAGAACAAGACCTTTACCCCGACATCACTGCCAATAGGCAAGGAGACAGTGGGGGTAGATGGGTTTACGCCATCAAGACTGATGCAGATGGGAGACAAATACAAAGCAAGGTTTGTGGCCAAGGGTTACAGACAGAGAAAGGGAATAGACTATGGGGAGACGTTTTCACCCACGGCAGACATGACGAGTGTACGGGTGGTGCTACAAAAAGCTGCACAGGAGAATTTACTCCTACACCAAATGGACGTGAAAACTGCGTACTTGCACGCTCCCATAGATTATGAGATATACATCAATCCACCAGAGGGTTATGAAGAAAAAGAGGGTATAGTTTATAAGCTAGAGAAATCCCTTTACGGTCTTAAACAGTCCGGCCGAAATTGGAATAAGGTTTTGCACAATTGCCTTACTGAGGATGGATTCACACAAAACCCAGCCGACCACTGTGTTTATGCCAAAGAGTCAAAAGAAGGAAAGGTGATCATAATCATATGGGTCGATGACTTGATCATTGCAGCAAGCAATAAAGAGAGACTGAAAGAGGTGAAAGAAATGCTCGCAGAAAAGTTTAAAATGAAAGATTTAGGCAAACTCAAAACATTTCTGGGTATTGATTTCAGTCAATCAGATGGATGTGTAAACATGTCACAGGAAAGGTACACTAACAAGATACTACAGCGTTTTAATATGCAAGATTGTAGGCCCAGAGAAACACCCTGTGAGCAGAAGCTAGAGTATACTGATGATGCAGTAAAGATGGAAGATGTCAAGATGTACAGGGAGGCTGTGGGTAGTCTTATATACCTCACTACTTGTACCAGACCAGATTTGAGTTTTGTAGTGAGCAGATTATCACAGTACTTTGCAGAGCCTACAGAGGAGCAGTGGGTCACTGTGAAGCACGTACTAAGGTATCTCAAAGGCACTGCAGAGAAAGGGTTAAACTTTAGGAGAAATGACAGTGAGGAGCTAGGAATACTAGCCTACAGTGATGCTGACTGGGCGGTTGATACCAGTGACAGACGCAGTACCACAGGATACTGAGTCAGTCTTAGTCAGAACAGCTCTCTAGTCTCGTGGAAGACTAGAAAACAACCCACAGTTGCGCTGTCCACCTGCGAGGCAGAATACATGGCACTGGCTTCAACCATACAGGAATGTCTATACCTGGAGCAATTATTAGGGGGTATAGATAACTACAAGTACACACAAACTATTGTACATGAGGACAATCAGGGGACAATAGCTCTTGCCAAAAACCCTGTAAACAGACAGAGGTGTAAACACTTTGACATAAAGTACCACTTTATCAGGTCAACTGTGATCGAGGGAAGGGTGATTTTGATGTATTGTTCTACCGATAACATGATTGCTGATGTGATGACCAAACCTGTAAGTAAGTTGAAACTGAAGAGGTTTGCAAGTGCTCTTTTTGGAGAGTGATATGTGTATGACAGAGGTTCACATTCATTCTGTTTTTTTGTGTTTCTTTTGCTTGAAGTATAGCAACCTGAGTTCAAGTGGGGGTGTTGAGATATGTACTCAGATGTATATGGAATATGTAATGTAATGCTGTACTGTGGTATGTATATATGGTTACACCACTGGCGCTAGGGTTCAGGCTATAAAGGCTAATGTGCCATATGATACTTGGTTCAGTTGAAGTAGCTCTGACCGTGAGACTGATGTGTCAGAAGCTCGCTAAATAAATACGCCGACAACGGCTAAAGATAAATCCATCATTTATTCTTTCCTCCGAATGCAACGGTAGCTGCTGCAACAGTGCTCCACAACTCAACAATAATAATAATAATAACGTCTTTCCCACACGTCGGACGTAGCCGGAGGCGGCGGCGGCACAACATTGCGTCACCGAATACGTTCCCGGTTCACGTGAAATGCAAAAAGATTGACGCGGGGAGAAATAGGATCACAGGACACAGGACTTGTTGTTGTTGTTTGAAACTTGCGTTTATTTGATTTGGTCAAGCAAAGACGCACGCACACGCAGACCTCGGCTCTTTTTCCTTCTCCGGTAACAGTTCCCGCTCCCGAGCGCCCGCGCACCGCCGACTCGCACGCCGCGATACGTAACGTTCCGTACTCGCGTCGTCCCCTCGGGTCAAAATAACGACTCGACGTGTAGACGACGACGACGACGACGACGACGCGTACTACTAACGCCGTCTTTGGTGCCCGGTGGTGTGCCGCCGCCTCTGCTGCTGCTGCTGCTTGTTGCTGCTTGTTGCTGCATGTTGCTGCTGCTGTTGTTGCTGCTGCTGCTGCTGCTTGTTGCTGCTTGTTGCTGCATGTTGCTGCTGCTGTTGTTGCTGCTGCTGCTGCTGCTTGTTGCTGCTTGTTGCTGCATGTTGCTGCTGCTGTTGTTGCTGCTGCTGCTGCTGCTTGTTGCTGCTTGTTGCTGCTTGTTGCTGCATGTTGCTGCTGCTGCTACTGCCTCTGCTCGCCTCTGCTCCTGCTGTTTGCTCGCTGCCACCTGCCGTTCCTATTGCTGCCGTTGCCAAAAGTCATCATGACGGCGCGTAGATTCACCAGAAGTCAGATTGTCGAAATGCTGGTGGACCCGGCGCGCGACGCTTCGCCGTCATTAGAAGAACGCGGTAGCGGTCGTCCTCGCCGCAAAGACATCGCGACGGCGCCTCGTTTGGCCAACGGTCGGGTCGTCGACCCGGCGCGCGACGCGTCGCCTTCGGGCGTAGGAACCGGAGGAACGGAACGAGACGAACGAAAAGGACGAGAAGAACGAGGAGGAGAAGAAGAAGAAGAAGAAGAAGAAGCGCGAGAAAAAGGCGGTAGCGGTCGCGGTCGTCCTCGCGGTCGTCCTCGCCGCAAAGACGTGGCGGCGGCGGCGCCTCGTTTCGCCGACGGTCGGGTCGTCGACCCGGCGCGCGACGCGTCCCCTTCGGGAGTAGGACCCGGAGGAACGGAACGATACAAACGAGAACGAGAAGGCTGTAGCGGTGGAGGAGAGGACCGCCGCTCTGCCAAATCCATCGCGACCGCGAGTCGTTTCCCCAGAATTCAGGATGTCGAAATGTTGGTCCGTCAACCGTCAGGAAGAGGAGAAGGAGAAGGAGAAGAAGACGAAGAAGAAGTAGAAGAAGAAGTAGAAGAAGAAGAAGACGAAGAAGTAGACGAAGAAGAAGAAGTAGAAGAAGAAGAAGTAGATGAAGAAGTAGATGAAGAAGAAGAAGCAACAGCCGCCGCCGCTTCTCGAGGTAAAAGACGGACCTTGCTGTCGAAAAACGGTGAAATATCGTGGTCCTCGACGCCGTACGACAGAGCGGGACGCCCGGGAATCGCCGCCCGCCTTCGCTCCGGGGC
The DNA here is from genome assembly GCF_029220125.1 of Pseudoliparis swirei. Lineage (NCBI taxonomy): Eukaryota > Metazoa > Chordata > Actinopteri > Perciformes > Liparidae > Pseudoliparis > Pseudoliparis swirei. The sequence goes on from NW_026613271.1 coordinate 76,718, forward strand.
CCACGGCGTACGCAAAGTCGCACGCCCGGGACGCGGCCTCGACGTTCCGCATGTTTGTCACGCCGGCCGTGGAAAGGATCGTCCTGGAGATGACCAATCTGGAGGGCTCGCGAAAATACGGCGACGGCTGGAAAGGGATGGACGAGACCGACCTGCGCGCCTACATGGGCCTGCTGATCTTGGCGGGCGTGTACAGGTCCCGGGGCGAGGCCCTCTCCAGTCTGTGGGACGCCGAGTGCGGCAGGGCCGTTTCCGCGCCACGATGCCGCTCAAACGCTTTCACTCGTGGTCGAGACTGCTGCGCTTTGACGACCGCGAGACGCGAGGCGAGAGACGCGCGACCGACAAACTGGCGGCCGTGAGGGAGGTCTGGGAAGCGTGGGTGGCGCGCCTGCCGCTCCTCTACGACCCGGGCCCCGAAGTGACGGTGGACGAGCAACTGGTTCCCTTCAGAGGTATACCGTTTGGCCGCCGGCTCTGCTTTTGATGATGATGGCGACGGTGGTGGTGGTGGTGGTAATAATAGTAATAATAATAATAATAATAATAATCCTCTCTCTCTCTCTCTCTCTCGCGCGCTCTCGTCCGCCAGGCCGGTGTCCTTTCAGGCAGTACATGCCCAGCAAGCCCGCGAAATACGGCATCAAGTCGTGGGTGGCCTGCGACGCCAGGTCCAGCTACGCGTGGAAGATGCAAATCTACACCGGCAAGCCCAGCGGCGGACGACCGGAAAAGAATCTGGGCCTGAGGGTCGTGCTCGACGTGACCGAGGGCCTGACGGGGCGCAACGTCACGTGCGACAATTTCTTCACCTCCTACGAACTCGCGGCTGCTCCTGCTCAGGAACAACACCGTGGTCGGCACGGTGAGAAAGAACAAGCCCGAGCTGCCGGCCGCGCTGCTCGCGTGCGGCCAGAGACCCGTCTTTTCGTCAATGTTTGCCTTCACGCCCGACGCCACGCTCGTCTCCTACCTGCCGAAAAAGAGCGGCAAAAAAACCGTGGTCTTCCTGAGCACCAAGCACGCTGCGGCGTCAGCGACAGCGCCACGCCAAGCCCCTCGTCGTCCTGGACTACAACCGCAACAAGGCGGCGTGGACAACCTCGACAAGGTCGTCGGGACCTACAGCTGCCGAAGGATGACCGCCCGCTGGCCCCTGGTCGTCTTCCACAACATGCTCGACGTGTCTGCCTACGACGCCTTTGTGATATGGCGAGAGGTCCACCCCGACTGGATGCCCGGCAAACGCAACAAGAGGAGGGTGTTTCTCGAGCTGCTGGGAAAGGCGCTCGCCTATCCGTTCATGGAGAGGCGGAAAGGCGCCGCACGGAGGCGTCCGCCGCCATTGTCGCCAAAGCTGCCCGGGTGGCCTCCTCCGAGTCCTCCTTCTCCTCTGACGCCGCCGCCGCCGCAGGAGCGTGCGAAGCCTCGGCCTCGTCCTCCGAGACCTTGTCCTCCGAGACCTTGTCCTCCGAGACCGCCGCCGCCGCCGTGCCGCGCGGGGTGGCCAGTAAGCGAAAGAGGTGTCAGATCTGCCCCTGGAAGAAGGACTCTAAAACATACACCGTGTGCAACGGGTGCAACAAGTACATCTGCAAGGGCTGCACGCTGACATACTGCCCGACGTGTGCCGATGCTTAGGGTCCCCTCTATCGCCTCTGCCGTTGTCCTCGGGACTAAAACGTGTGTGTGTGTGTGTGTGGTTGTGTGTGTGTGGTTGTGTGTGTGTGTGTGTGTAGTTGTGTGTGTGTGTGTGTTTGTGTGTGCGCAAGGCTCCAGTTTGACCCCAGGACGCAGGGTGTATGATTTCTGAGTAAAGGCAACACGAGGGTTAAACTGATTTCCAGCCTGCACAGAGACTAAAAGTGGATTCTCCGAAAGAATACAGATTTTCTTGATTTTCCACCATATTATGTCTTAGGACACAGGATTTACAAGTTTCATCATATTTTCATGAATACCTGATGCTTTGATCACTTTTCTGCCTCAAAGCTGTGTGTTCATTTTTTTCATGCTCTTAACCCTCCCGTTGCCCTCGGGTCAATCTGACCCTCGTAACTGTATATACACGTACATGTGTGAATTACAGGCCCTCTACCCCTGTCCTCTGGGTCAAAAAGTCCCAGCTCTGGGTCAGTGACCCCGGCGCGTATCCGCGCCCTGGGTCAGAAAGACCCGAGTTGCATCCCACGTGCCTACGTTCTTTGGGTCAGAGTGTGTGTGTGTGTGTGTGTGGTTGTGTGTGTGTGTGTGCGTGTGTGTGTGTGTGCGCAAGGCTCCAGTTTGACCCCAGGACGCAGGGTGTATGCTTTCTGAGTAAAGGCAACACGAGGGTTAACGAACAGGCATTGAGGGAGATGGTGAGAGAGGGGGTCTTTTTAAATCCAATTCCAAATGCCCCTGGTCCACATTAGTGGGAAGCAGGTCCTGTCTCAAAAAATATATATGTGCTCCATCACCTGCTGCTATTGTTGGCAAATAGAGGATGACCAGAACCGCCCTGACAGTGTTTTGCATGTGATACACTGCGGCTGCAAAGTAGCCTGTGAGACAGGCAGATGTTCCTGTTTTCTGCAGGATTGTGTTGCACAGACTTATGTCGTTGCTGTAATTGTGCCAACACAAGAGAAACTGAGCAACTGGAAGATAACTGTCCTGACACTGACAGTGAGGACTGATTGTCCTTAATCTGTTATTTCTTATTTAGTTTTGTACCGTTTTATATATCATATTTGTCATAAAGATTGTTTTTATGGTTCAGTGTTGTTTTCATTTGTGGAAGAATGAATGAATGAACAAATGGTCATTGGTATTACTGGTATTAAGTACAATTACTGCCTTTTATTGATACAAGGAAGGAGGTTTATTAGATTAGATTAGATAATCCTTTATTAGTCCCACAATGGGGAAATTTCAGGATCACAGCAGCGGGTGCACATCAGAGCATTAATAAACAAAATACAATAACAATATTAAATGTACAGAGGAATATAACATATATATATATACAAGGTAGTGATTAAAGTGAATTGTCAGCAGGTTAAAGTGATGCATTTCTACATCTGAACATTTAAACAAGTCTAAGGATAATACCAATGTGGGGTTGTAAAAAATGAAAAATGAAAATGTCCACATCATTGGCATCTTGGGAGTGTTTGGCCAAATAAGTCGGCCCATCCGATGTTGTCCCACAGCGCCGCTCGTCGGCTCCGTTCGGACAGTCCTTCTGCCCGTTGCACTGCAAAGCCTGGGGGAGACACTCGCTTATGTTCCCACAGGGGAACTGGCCGAGGGGACATCGAGCGCCTCCGTCCAGCCGGCCGGCCAGCAGCGCGCTCTCCGTTGTCCTGTCCGCTCGTATAACCCGTCGAGCGCAGCGTGCGTGTCCGGAGTGAACTCCGTGAGCCAAGTCTCCGTTAACACCATGAGGCTACACTCCCGGTACTCGCTCTGATGGCGGGTCACTGCCGTTAGCTCGTCCATCTTGTTGACGAGAGACCTCACGTTTCCCACGATGATGGAGGGCAGGACAGGTTTAAAACGTCTTCTCCTGGCCCGACGCTTCACCCCTGCACTATTTGTCACATACATTGAAATACTTACGTAAAGCATGTAGTCCATGTTAGATCGTCAGTAAGGTGTATTCCCAGGTATGTCAAACTTGATCTAAATGACTTAACATAAGCATAACATTACCGTATAGTTGCCTCATTGTTCTTATTGGCCGCGGCTACGTATACGGCACTATTTAGAATCCATTTAGCCCACTTTTGACGATGCTTTCCTCTTTATCGGTAACGTTGAATCTAACCACGGGAGCCGCCATCTTGCCATTCTGTTGACAAAAAGCAGCTCCCTCATTGGTGTAGAACGATCACGTGTCGAGCCGTGACACGTCCCTCGCGACCAATATCCTATTCCGTTCTAGAGAAAGTATTTCTGCATAGACGCATCGATAATCGACTGGAAATTCAGCGACAAACTTTTTTTGGGTTCTTTTTTATGAGCTAAAAATGTGCGACTGTGGACCAGGTTGAAACGAAAACAGTGTTCACCTTACGACATAAGGAGAAGGAGGAGCACTGCGTGAGCATGACGTGGAGGTGGTCTAGACTTCAGAGTCAAAGCGCCATCTACTGGCTCAACAGGACTTTTTAAAATCTGCCCCAAACATGTCTTGCCCAAAATAATGAGCGCCGCGGAGCATGTCGGGCGAAATTCTCACAAGAACTCAAATAGATGCCCCGTCAGATATCAAAACATGTTTGGGGGGACTTGATGACAGAGAGAGTAACTTTTATTCTTAAATACTGATGAATCTGCCTGATGGATCGCGGAGGTCACCATCGTGGAATAAGCCTACTACGAACTATTCATACACTCAATATTCATTGAATGTGTTTTAACTCTAAACTCTGGAGTGAGCAATTCAAAAAACGGTTTAATGCAAGATAAATAGACTGCAATGACTTCAGGATGTTTTGAGAATGGAGGGTAAAGTTAAATAGACGCTTTGTCACTGAAAGTCTTGGTTGTTGTATATTAAAAAGCCTGTAGGAATTGAAATGTGTTGTGTGATCGAGCGAGTGTGTGATAGTCAGCGTGTAATGGTGTCCACATCATGTAGCCATAATCGTACAGAATTATACACATGTACCATCCAAGAGTCAAAAACTGCATTTGTGTGTAATATATTTAATAAAATAGGAGATGTTTAATACTTACATCAGTGTAAAAAAAGAAACATCTGTATTTCCATGTGTAAAACATTGACATTGTAACACAAGAGGATGTAATCTGGATGATTGTAACATAGAAATATGGTGTATCAATGTACACAAACTGCAGTACCATAAAAGGGTGTATACACACACAATAATTATGTTACACATACAGCAAATGGTAAGATATGGTAACTACATCGCATTCTGCATGTCACAAACTAGAAAATAAACAATCAAAATACACTCTTACATATACGGTTCCACTACCGCCTAAACGTTATTCTCTGCTTAATTACCAGTAGCCCCGGAGGTGCGGAAGAACACCGTATCAATCTCTAGGTTTGTTTCACTGGGGCAGGTGAACATAACCTTGGCATTCTCGAGATTAAAACTCACATCTACGCCCGGAAGGTTGGAGAACCCAGGCTCGACCTTTTCCATCCCACACTTGTAGGCCAACAATGTAATGAGATTGACAAGAAGGCCTTCTGAGGGTTTGCAATCCAATACCACCTTGAGCTGCCTATCATTCGGTGGCTCACGTGGAGACTGTGATGCGTCCTCAGATTGTGCCACATATTGATTCGTAAACCACCTAGATAGATAAAAGATCATTTTTCTAAACGCTGTTCTCTCGGTAATGCCTTTCAGCATGTTGTCAAGGACCGAGAATACCTTCGGATCTCCAATCCGGGGCTTCGCAGTGCACCACATTGCCAAGATGATCTGTTTTTTCAGCACGAAACAGCACCAGTGAAATTTGTATACACCGAGGAACACGTCGAACAGTTTCGGCAAGTAGTCATCGGGTCCGATCATCTTCTCCATCTTGGGCGGCGCACGCGTTCCGACCAGAATGTGATCCCAGAAACCCGGAACATGAGGGATGAAGACGTACCTGTAGGCGACATCCTCTGGCATTGCTTCGCGTGTCCTGTACCCGAAGGACGTAATGTCGCTCCTGTCGATGAGATGGTCGAAGGCTGTGTGTAGAAACAAACACGACATGCATCAGGTTTTCGCCCAGGGATCGCAGCCATCGAGAGAGGATGTATAGTGAGAAAGAAACACGCCTACCTTCTCGCAGGCCCCTAACACTCGCACCGGGCGTCTCATTCAGCAACTGCTGCACATGACGGTCGACCTCTTCGACGGTCTCGACATTGTCATCGATTTTAAGCTCGAGGTCCCACTCTCCTATAGTCTCTAGAAATGACCAGGAGGCCGTAGGCGCTGATTGGCAGCCACGCTTCCGTCAGTCTGCCCCAGGGCAGCTGTGGCTACTGATGTAGCTTACCACCACCGGGATGACTGTGTGTGTGTGTGTATGACTACTGGACTCTGGACTGTAAAGTGACTTTGAGTGTCTAGAGAAGCGCTATATAAAATAAATGATTATTATATTATTATTATAACAACCACCTGCAGAATCCCTTCGTCTCCTCACCTCTTGTGTGTCGCCACCTCCAGCTACAGGATTGTTGAACTCCCAGCACTCCTCATCGTTCAGCATCTCGGCGATGGCCGGAGGGACGTCATTCAGAGTGACTGGGACGGCCAGCTGGCTCATATCTAACACACACACTTTGACCAAGGAAACAAATTCAAAACAAAGTGGATTTAATCACGTGTGAACAAAAAGTCCAAAGACACACAATATTTAACGTGCAGCACGGGCCTGGATGACATCAGCTAAAGGCATCGTTCTATAACTGACTCAAGTTTTCAAGGAGAACGTGACTCTTTATAATCTTTAAGAGCCAGCGTGATGGGAAAATATAGATGTAGACGTCACTCGGTTTAAACTTTGTCCGTCTCATCAGTGGAGCTCAGAGTGATGTCACCCTCTTGGCTCACGATCTTCTCACCATCGTCATAATCAGTGTGTCTGTATGTTATCTCCATCTAAAGCAGGAGCTGTGCAGTTTCTACTATTGAGATGCTGGTTTCTTTAATATAATAGAAGCTAAAAAGGCATTGCAACTATCTGTTGCTTACATAAACAAGTTCTTTGACGGTGACAGGTACGGCTCTTATTAAATCTTAATTCTAGACTGAGCGGTCAAGGTGAGATCAGAGCCAGAGGTTGCACATAGTTAGTAGTTGTCCTCCCCTTGTGGATGGGGGAGTTGTGCGTAGTTCGCGTGCCTATTACTCCCCAGAGTGCCTCATTGTCCTTCCTGTGTGGACGTGTCATCTTTTGGCCGAGGTCAAGAAGAGTTATTAGCATAGCATAAAGACAGCTAGCCTGGGGGGACAGCTAGCCTGTGTATTGTGAGAGTACACACACAACATTTTAGTCGGTGCAAGTTATGTTCATTTGTACACCACATTTAAAAACAGCTTAAGATGATCAAGTGCTACAAAATAACTTTAAAATGAAAGTAGCAGTTCATTTACTTGTGTAGGCCTACATGGACCAATTCAAAGTCCGCTTCTCGCAAAAGCACGGTCAAAATGCCCGGATGTGACTTGATCCTCCCATGGAGGATGCATCTGAGGAGAGTTGTGTGTACTCTGGTCAGCCGATATCCCAGAATGCATTTCGCACAAGCAACCGGAAACAATAGCAGAGGAGAAAATAAACAACTGATATAAATACTGCTTTTGTTGAGACACAGCCATGTAATGTTAGGATGTTGTCAGGCAAGAAGTCAGGAGTTTAAAAATCAAATATGTGGTTGGTTTGTTATGATTCAGCCTATAAAGATATGCGGCGGAGATTTGAGGTTCTGCTCATGACTAGTGAGCTCCGCAACGCCGGGCGCTCAGCGCGCTGTGTGGCCGCCGAAAGCTGCTTGATCTCGGCAGGCTTTTTAAAATGATCCGCTGGCTCTGATGTCCCCGCAGCGGTTAAGCATGGTAAATAATAATTGGGTTTTGGAGGATCTAACGAGTACCAAAAGTTTATTATTTATTCACATTAATGTGAAATCATTTTGACTGAGGGTTAAGATTCCTAACTTAATATTGGAATTAAACTTTAACTGTAGTGTCTTTTTACTTTTGACCGAATTGTTTGCAATTACATGTGTAATGTAATATATATATATAGTTGGAAGAATGGCAAATTAATGTGAATTTTTCGGAAGGCAAAAGTCCAGTGTGGAGAACCTGAGGCACACAGTGTGAAGTACAAGACCATAGAATTAGTACAGGCATAGCTTACATTGTTTACGCAGACTAAGCGGAGACACCAGGGCCATCCATCAAGCCAGCGGAGACAGATGGAGTTGGTTCAATGTCGAAAAGAGAGAATGTGGGCTGAGTAAGGGGCCTCTATCAAAAGAAAAGTGTTACTGGCCTGCTATCTGAGGGTTTTATGACACTAACACTGTGTATGAACCGACCAGGTGCCACATGATGTATGTATCCCACTTCATTTCTTATCCGGTGTTGTGTTTCCAGCTTTCAGAGCCCAACTATCTAGAACTAAGATGTGATATTACTGCGGACTGCATAAACATATATTAATGTGTGTTACCATGCCTGTATAATGACTTTATTTTACACTATGATGTGATGTACTATGTATCCAATATAATCTGTATCACCACGCAAGGTTTAACACATGTCTCATCTAAAAATCCTATGAGAAAGGAACCGTGAAAGGTTCTTCCCGTAAGTCTGAGTGATGAGGGTTAGCACGTTTAACAATATACACAGTATATCCACACACACATAAAGTGCACAAATAGTTATAGTTTTGTTTAAAGGGACCTGAGCTGTCAGAACAATAAATAGTTAAAAATACAGATCAGAAAACTGAATAGGATTTATTGGAACATCGGAACCAACCAACCAACCCCCCCCCCCCCGCCTCACCCCCACCCAACTGCTCATTCTTGTGTCATTTTCTTGAGGGAAGGACGCCGTTTTTTTAAAACCAGACTTCATTCCTTCTTTCAAGATATATTTTTTAAATATTCCACCTCCATATTCCCTGGTAAGTAACTCATCGCCGAATGACTAGATTTTAAAAAGAAATGGTATTCGCTTATATTTGTGAAATTAGAGCTTTAATGTCATTTTGGCTGAAGACCATGTTACGCTTGTGTCACAACATTATTTCTCTATTTTGTTATATATGAATATGCTATATCAGGGGGGGGGGGGGGGGGGGTGTCACACTTTTTCAGCACGCGAGCTACTTATAAAATGACCAAGTCAAAATGATGTACCTACAAAGGAGGGTGACTTTTTTTTTTGCTGTGTCCCTACGCGTGTACTCTGCGACGCACGGCACGTAGACAGGAATGACATGTTGTTGTGTAGTTACGATCAACAACAGACTGCTGTTTAGTTTAATAAAAAAACAAATACGTGCTATAGAGAACATTTCAGGGGGTCAGATATACATTTATTTTTGGGCTGTGAGGCTACTTTTTTTCCTGTCATGTCGCTTCAGATTTGAGTGGCCGTTTCACATTCGCACTTTTAATAATATGTTTCTGGTCATAACACACACTGGGTTGCGCTTCCTTACCTGAATTGTATCACATTTCTTCGGCGCAGCGTAGCTTCTTTTTACCGCCGACATTTCCTCATCTTCCACCAGACTTCGTCGTCCGTGTGTGTCGATTTATAAATGTAAATATCATTTTTTTTTTAATAATGTACGTGGTAGGCTATAGCGTAACTCGCATGAAATTGGTCTGTTCGTTTCCGCATTCACTAACCACTACCGTAAATACGGCAAGATACAATAAAAGCGCCCCGTCGGGTTTTAAATCATAAACTTCTGTTTTGGCTGGCGGTCCGTGTTTTAAAGATGAAAGAAGGAGGACTGTGATGTTCGGGAGCCCGGTGTGCGGTATAAACTGGTTTTTGAATTAACTGTTTTGGTACGCGTGCATGAGGCAGATGTTCCGTAGGAGTGGCATCGAGTCGCCTCGCAGGACCCGTCTCGACTAACTAGGAAATGCACATTTCCATCGATTAGCCTCTCTGTCACGTTCTTTTTATGTAACGCTAATGTTTTAAAGACTAAACACGGAGGACTTTGCTGTAAAATGCCATACCTGTTCGGGAGGCTGTAGTTGAGACGCCGTCACGCCGAGGACACCGAGCGAGGACAAAGTAGGTGACTCTGATGCCTGTTCAATATACTACTAACTTCAATAAATACTTGACAAAATGCTCTTGTTGTCAGTCTGATATTTATGTTATACGTCGTTATCTGACGTCAAGTCGATGTGAGACCAGTTTACTCTTCATACAGTGTGTAATTAAGCATGTAGCCCGTTGTTTACACCCAGCTCGCCCACAGCTGTCAGCTGGGAAACTGATCTTTTGATTGATAATACAATATATTTATATTTTATTCTCACTGACATCCTCCCACTAAATGTACTTACCGCGGCAGTCAACTACGTTACGTATTATTTAGTTGCAACTGCATCTTTAAGTTAACCTACATTCGAAACCTTTATTTACACTTCGTATCCATGGATACAACCATCAGGCTATGTCAAAACAGAATACACGTTAGACAAGAGAGAGGGCGAGTGCAATCACTGGCACCGACAACTCACTGGCACCTCACTGGCACCTCAGTGGCACCTCAGTGGCAAGTGCCGCTCGGTGCCAGTACTCAGCGACAACTCACTGGCACCTCACTGGCACCTCAGTGCATAGATAATGTATTTTTTTAGACTTACTTAAAATATGCAATACGATATTGCTGTACAATACTGCTGTACTATATTGAATATTGTTTTGCTACTACTACGTTTCACTTCGTAATATATAACACTTATATACCATGATATGTATAATGTACCCGCCTTTCTTTAATAATAAAAAATATATAATTATTTTTTTTACCATGTCATACTGTTATACCTCCATGAAATTCTCCTTTGAGGAGATGCCACTGTTAGTCTAAAGTTTAAGCACTGGCACTCAGTGACACTTGCCATCAGTTGCCAGCAGATGCCACTACTAGTCAAAAAGTGCCACTACTAGTCAAAAAGTGCCACTACTAGTCAAAAAGTGCCAGCAGACGGAGGGTCGGCCGCAGTGACGAGTCTGCGACGATTTAGTGACAAGCTTCACTGAAGTGCCCGGACAGCGGAAGAAATCACTTTCATGATCACAGAATGGAGGAGCTGCGGTTTAGCTAGATAGATAGATAAAATAGCTAGATACACAGATGGATGTGTGTGTATATATATATAAAAAAGACACAAATTAATATATATATATATATTAATTAGTGTCTTTATGAACACTACTGACAATATGCAATAAGATAGTGCTGTACATTACTGCTGTACTATATTTAATATTGTTTTGCTACTACTACGTTTCACTTCGTAATCTATTACACTTATATACCATGATATTGTAACGTCTCGGACGTTATGGCACTGATGACACGGAGACGGGACGACGTTATTAATCCTCCCTTTATTGGGCATCCACCAACACATACAGCGTGTTCCTCTCAGCTTAGCAGGTCGAAAGTCAACAACAACGGTTCCCGTCAACCACCCTTAACTCCCGTTTTCCGACAGGTTAACCCCGCCTCCCCTCTACTCCGCCAATCACAGGCACGCCCCCTCGACCAGCATGCACGGTGCCACACTTTGATTGACAGCCACTTCACAGGGTCGCTACAATATATTACGAAGTGAAACGTAGTAGAAGCAAAACAATATTAAATATAGTACAGCAGTAATGTACAGCACTATCTTATTGCATATTGTCAGTAAGTGTCTACAAAAAGACACTAATTAATATATATATATTAATTTGTGTCTTTTTTATATATATATACACACACATCCATCTGTGTATCTAGCTATTTTAGCTATCTATCTATCTATCTAGCTAAACCGCAGCTCCTCCATTCTGTGATCATGAAAGTGATTTCTTCCGCTGTCCGGGCACTTCAGTGAAGCTTGTCACTAAATCGTCGCAGACTCGTCACTGCGGCCGACCCTCCGTCTGCTGGCACTTTTTGACTAGTAGTGGCACTTTTTAACTAGTAGTGGCATCTGCTGGCAACTGCTGGCAAGTGTCACTGAGTGCCAGTGCTTAAACTTTAGACTAACAGTGGCATCTCCTCAAAGGAGAATTTCATGGAGGTATAACAGTATGACATGGTAAAAAAAATAATTATATATTTTTTATTATTAAAGAAAGGCGGGTACATTATACATATCATGGTATATAAGTGTTATATATTACGAAGTGAAACGTAGTAGCAAAACAATATTCAATATAGTACAGCAGTATTGTACAGCAATATCGTATTGCATATTTTAAGTAAGTCTAAAAAAATACATTATCTATGCAAGTCTGTGGCACTTGCCACAGACTTGCCACTGAGGTGCCACTGAGTGCCAGCGTCGCTAGGGGGATCTCGCCCCTACTGTTAGACAATGCGATGTCACGACCAAGCCGCGACCACAGCGGGACTACCAGAGTAATCGCCGGCTGCGATACTTCTCCTGACGCGTGCATGCCTGGCGCCGTCCTACCGCGACATTAAGGTTTGTATGAACTGCTGCCCCGTTATGTCATTTCACAAGCAGGCATCACTTTCGACCACGCTCCCCTTCCGTGACTGGAAGGACTGGTTCGTACTGCTTGAATCGAACAGACGGTCCGGAGCTTCGGGCGCGAGTCTGAACTCATAGTGCACTTATTTAGTGTTCCGGTTCACCTCACGGAGCCCAGTTAGCGCCGCCGAAACAACGTAATAAAGACACAGCGGTTACCAGGATTTGAAGAGAGCATCGATGGTGTGCATGAAGCTACACCGTGACTGCAGGGCGGAGATGACGCCGTTGTCAATCGTAGAGGAGACGAATTCCTGGCGTACCAAATACCAGATGCGCCGTGCTACCTCCTCGCCTGCAGCCTCGGCATACACCCGCTCTTCCGGTCCCGTCGCCGTAGAGGGAGCAGCTGATAGCAGCTAACTAACTAGCCATACTTGCTAGTGGAGCAGGAGAGGAGGCTCGCTGCTAGAAACACCGCCCTGGGTGAGTACACCTGAGCAGGGCAGCCCGCCGGCTGCCACTGAACACACCTCTCCACGAGATCACCACAATCGGAATCTGACATGTTTCAGCTCCCAATAATTAGATGCAATCAGCAGAGGACCAATCTCCCCATACGAACTGACGCGAGCTGAAACGACAACTGACAGCAGCAGAGAACAGAACTTTAAAGTGTTACCAACGACTCTGTGATAGGCTTATCCAACTGGGCTGGCTCTAAATGGTTCATTCATCGGGCCCGCCCCCAATCAGCTAATGGAGTAATCGCTGCAAGACTTGTGAATGAACCAGCTGTACCCAATGTCTTCCTGTCTGAATTTTCGCTAAGCTACATTTATGACCCATCTGTGTGTCTGCATGTTCCATTTTATTGGCTCAGTAGGTGTCACCTGGAAGCATGAACAGGTTTAACATTCCATTACAATGAATCATAAATGAATAAAAACACACCTTTACTAAACCTGTTTCAAGTTCACTATAAATTACATTATTTGAAATGTGCTGACTTGTTAATTTCAATCAAATATTTGTATTTATTATCATGTTTCTACGTTGTTTTCGTTGTCTTTACCTGGGATTGAGACGCCATCTGTCTTGAGCGACAGCTCGATTGATTCCTGCAGTTGTTTCCAGGTCTTCAAGGATTTCGCTCTAAATCAGCATACAAGTCTGCATTAGTCACAGCCAAAATATGTATTCGACTAATAACAATAGCTGAGCTTGTGAACGGGCCTGCAGTGTTTTAATAGCTACGGCAGCATTCAAAAAGATGCATATTCCACTTGATTATATTTATATATATGATGCCCGAGAATTGTAGTTACAGATAAAAAGCACAGCATGTTTTAATAAATCCTCATCATGTGACGTATTGTAAAATGTGACAAACCATCAAGTCTCTCAGCTGCTTCAACATAACATCTTTAGCTTTCTGAAACATGACGTCCTTTGACCAAAGGATGTGCTTCTTAATTGTGGCCCTCATTTTTTTAAACTGCCGCCACCTCGAATTTGTTTAGCAACTACAAAAAAACAGAAAACTTTCATCAATTACATTTGATTATAATTACATTGTGCACAATGATGATGAATAATGAGCATTTTTACAAAGTCAGTTTTTATTTCAAGATCTTGTATTGTACCGTCATAGTATTCCTGAATGTTTGTCTCAATTGTGGCACCTTGAAGCAGAAACAGGTTCAACACATCCCATTACCATGAAGCCTAAATGAATAACAACACACCTTTATCAAACCAGTTTGTACACGTCTTCATGTCTCTGTGTACAATCATTAACAGGACAAACCGACAAAAAACGTTTTAAAAATCATTTGTTTATCTCTCTCTCTACAATAAAAACTGATGTGAGAACCTGAAGAGGCTTTTAGATCCTTTAACAGAATAAAGGAAAAATAAGCCAAAGAACATTTGGAACTTTGAAAGTGAATTCATTGGACAGTATACCTTATCAGATACTTTAAATGCATTTAGAATCAGAGTATATTAAAACATAACAATATTTCAGGAAATAATGAGAAACCAGATAGGCTGGTGTATTACGATCATCTAGTTCTATCCAATTCGGATACATGGATTAACACACTAAGAAAACATTATTTAGCAGTAAGCAAGTTTTTTCCTTGAACAATAAAAGAAAAGGTCAGATCATTCTTTTAATAAAAGCTTATAATGTCTTTGAGAAATTCAACATACTGTGATCAAAATTCAGGATGTATATTAAACCCCCATAAAATCATTGAAATTTCAATCTCAATCAACCAATACTAAACTACGATTAAAAAATGGACAAAAACTTAAAGAAGAAGACTTTTTTTAAATTATGAAAACCATAATGATGGACTGGTAACAAAGATCTTGACCGTGTAAACGACAATGTACCTGGGTTGAATCCGACTGGGGACCTTTGCTGAAGGACATTCCGCTCTTACCCCCCACACAGTTTGTCTGCTTCTGAACTTTAAACAATTAAAAGCTAAAATTACCCTCCCAGATATTGACCATAAAAAACGTCTCTGCATTTAATTCACACCAAACTAATGAAAAGTACATATATATAAATCAATTAAAAGCTCAAATTACCCTCGCGGATATTGAACATATGCAATCTTTCTGCAAAAATAGTACATGTAAAGAAAACACTGAAAGAGAATAAGATGACTTGACAAAGGGTTGAGACCAAATCCACAGGCCTCACATCTCTAATCAGCACACACGCAGGGCTCGTCAGTTGGTACTGTAATTAAAAAGCATCGTTAGCATTATTCAGAACAGCTCAATTATTGTTATTACTTTAACAGCAGTTTTACCAAATGAGTGGTTCTTCATCTGGACCTTGCATCAGTTCTTCGTAGAGTTTATTCACCATCTCAAGCTCCTTCTCAACATCTAAAACCCCCAGAAAACATCAAGTTCACTATTAATTTCAGTATTTGAAATGTGCTGACTTGTTAATTTTAATAGAAATATTTGAAGTTATTATCATGTTTCTACGTTGTTTCGTTGCCTTTACCTGGGATTGAGACGCCATCTGTCTTGAGCGACTCGATTGATTCCTGCATTGTTTTTTTCAGGTCTTCAAGGATTTATCTCTAAATCAGGATAAAACTCAGCATTAGTTACAACCAAAATGCACAGCATGTTTAAATAAATCCACATCGTATGACATATTTTAAAATGTTACAAACCCTCAAGACTCCCAGATCCTTCAACATAACATCTTTAGCTTCCAGAAACATGACGTCCTTTGACTTAAGTACGTGATTCGTAAGAGTGGTCCTAATTTTTTCCAGACTGCCTTGTCCTTTAATTTTTTTTGCAACTACAACAAAACAGAAAAACTTTAGTTAATTACATTTTATTCTAACTAAATTCTGAAAAATTACAATGAATAATATGAATTTTTACAGGTTCAGGTTCTATGATCTCTTATCGTACCGTCATAGCATTCCTGCATGCTCGTCTCAATTGTTGTCATCAGACTGCTGTAGATCGTTTTCTTACGATCGCGGATGATTTTGTTGAGTTTTGTCTTTATCTTGTCTTCCTAAGAGAGAATATGAATCATAGTTCAACATATTTTAATTAAAAGCAAGATATTATATAGAGATAGGGCTCATCTGATAACCCCCCCCCCCCCCCAAGATTTTACATGAAAGTAAAGTATTAAATCTGATAATTTTGGTGACTAATGGTCCTCTTGTCTTCTTTTACCTCTGTGCTGAGAAACATCAGTTGCAGTTTGACATCTTTGTACTTTGTGTTCTTTCTCATTGTCTCCGTGTTAAGTGAAAACAAATCGAGGACTCTGTTGAATTGTCCACATTCTCCTTCATTTCTGAAACATGTGAACAAATTAAAAAATGTCATAAACGCAGCTTTGACAAGTTTGCATTTCAATGATGTAGTTTGTATGTATGTATTATATCACATCATTTGTAAACATTTTCCATAGTTTTAAATTAGCCAGCACAGCTTTCATTGAGTCATTTCTCACGGGAAGGTCTTCTTGAATTTGTCATCAATGCTCTGAGTCAGGAATGAAGATAACGTCATATTGAGGTTTATTAGTTTCCCCTTTTTTGCTCTGTAGGCACCATTGTGCTGTACTATGCACTTCAGTGTCCGGTGGAAACTACTACCTTTCTTGTTCTGAAACAAAAGAGACAAGAGAAACATTTTTAAGACATTCATATGAAGTGTGAAATCTGTTGTAATGATGTCGTTATAATTCAAATACGTACTTTAGTCTTTATGACCGATTTCAAGTTTTTGTACCATGAACTTTCAGATTTCTTAACTCCCTCACTGAGGCACTTTTCAAAAACCTGATGAGTCTCTTCCATTGAGTTTTCGACTTCATGAAGTGCATCCTTCATATTTTGTTCAAGCTCTGTGCAGACATCTGTCTTTATATCAGTCTGAAAGAAACAACACATTCAGTATTTAAAGCAATGAAACAAAACTACTATTTATTCACATTTATATACATTTTTAATACTGTCATTTTTCAGCCTCTCTGAAGCGACACAACTTATGGAAAATAATTACTTTGATTGCTAAAATATATGTATGGGTGACTTTACATGGAAGAAGTCTATCTTTGACTAAAATTATTTTCCGTCAATTTTAAAGATGATTAAAGACAAAGAAAGAATACAAAGAAATAAATGTCACGACTTGATCTTACCCCATCTGTACGGCTGGCCCCTTGAATCAGAGAGAGAATCCCGCGCGCTCCTTTCACATAGTTTAATGTAACTGAGTGACAGTTATTGAGACCCTGCAGAAATTTCCGAAGTGCAGGTATTTCTGTAAAAGAAAATGCAGTTTGCATCTTACAGTTACTCAACATAATTACATTTAAATGCCATAATATAATTAGTCATTCTGGTTTGTTTTGTTCAAGTAAATTAAATTGATGATATCGATATCAAATCATATTTGGAGACTTCACCTACCAGTGTCAACTGGTTCTAGGACTGTCTTTTGAAGAAACTCGTAGGAGCTCACTGTGAACACCGTGAAACTTTCATCAC
Organism: Pseudoliparis swirei; assembly: GCF_029220125.1. NCBI lineage: Eukaryota > Metazoa > Chordata > Actinopteri > Perciformes > Liparidae > Pseudoliparis > Pseudoliparis swirei. The sequence goes on from NW_026613271.1 coordinate 94,010, forward strand.
TGAAATATTTCTGAAAAAGAAATGTTTAGATTTGAAGGCATGCTTGTAGTTGTCGAAACTGTTTTATTTCTGTCAGTCAATAGAACTCACCGTAACCTTGTTTAGTTCTTTGAATTTTGTTACCAATTTTTCCTTGGCGTCTTTGTTTCTTTCCAGAATGAAAGCACGGGGTTCAATTGAACTAAATAAAACATAACTGCATTAATTGGAACCTCATACAGTATTTGGAGAAATGAAACCTCAATTCAAACTTTTTTTGCGTTCACACAAAAAGTCAGAATGATCTCTTTTGAACTTGTACCTGTAACTATCGAAACTAAAATATTCTATTGAAACATGCAACATTTTATTTTACAAGTGTGAGATATCCTTAAAGGTTTTCTGGAAAGAAAACTATAAAGACCACCTTACAAACTACTATTTCAGTTTAGTTAGTTGTGTCGAGTGTCTAAGCAGTTATTGATTTCTAGAGGAATTTCCTTGTCAAATGTGTAACACATTGAAAATGACAACATAGAAATAAACAATCTATTTGCTGATGGTCTCATTTTCTTAGGTATACCGTTATCATATTGAGGCTTCAGTATTATTATTGAGACTGTTTCATTACCACTTTAAAAAATCCTCACAGTGACCTTGATATACATGCCTACACTCAAAGAAATGACTCATTGGATGAACTCAATTAAATTGTTGGCAGGTTTTCCATCCAATAATTATATGCAACTCCAACTCAAATTTAGCACATCAGTGCAATAAAATGTAATTAAGTTAGTCCAACTAATTTGTATCAAATACATCTAAAATTAAATAATGATATTCATTAAATTAAATTAATTTGTGTTTGTCCAACTCAAAATATAAACTAACTAACTAAGAAAATATGCAAACTCCACAAAGAAGGAACGCCCCGACTGGGAATTGAACCCACAGACCTCTGGCTTTGAGGCGACAGTGCTAGCCACTACACCACCGTACAGCCCTGAAAGTGTCTTCACCTTGTAAACAACTGATTTTCAGCTGCCGCATGTAAAGAAGGGTAGTCCTCAATGAAACACATTTATTTTGAGTTGATATGCACACCATCTAACCTAAATAAATCTAATAAATGAAAGAATTCATCCATTTTGTGTTCCACCCATTAAATATAAATATCTATTTTTGTAATTGATTTATTTAAATGTATCAAACAATATTTAAATGTGTCACCTCGAAGAAGGGCTTGAATCGTTTTTTTGAGTGTATGTACTTTTGACATCTTAAATCACTTACGGACGGGCTGGATTATAACATGATACTTCAGACTGGGAGCAGATGAAGTGAATCTGCTGACACTGGCCAGCATTTGCCATGAAGCGACAGGCACTTTCCAGTATCTCCCAGGCTTCAGGCTCTGATGCAGCTCGTTTTATCTCAGTCACGATCCACACAGTGGAACAACTTCCAACGATCTGAAGGGACAGGACAGCAAGTTATGATGATGGGTATCAGTACTTTGTAATAACACAATGTCACAGTTTGCAGACGACACAGTAATAAAATAAACAGCATTGCATGTGATAAATTACCGTTTTCCACATCTTGTCTCTGCTCTTGTTACAGTCCCCACTTCCAGGAAGATCCACAAGTGTGACGTGCTTCAGGAGATCATTATTTGGCACCCTGATAGTCACACACTTCACAAGAGGCCAATACCACCTCTTTGCTTTTACTTCTCTATCTTCTGATTTGCTTGTTGTGTACATGACTAGTTTGTCAGATAGCCCTTCAGCCTGCAATACATATTAGAATGAGATTAAAGCAACGTAAGGCAATTAAGATGTGAGCATCGTCTGCGTTAAGTGTCCCTTTATAGTGAATGTGATGTCATAATTCACACTTGTTCCTGGCGTAGTTCGATACACAATTATTAAAGTGATGAGTCACACACATCGGTGTGACTGTTCCGGGATTGCGGTTCCTTTAAGTGTTGTGTTGCTGTTTGTGACGTCAAGCCCCATGTGGGTTTGGTTACAGGACAGCGCCATCTTGTATTCATTCGTTTTTGTGACACGAAATAAACGAGACACACGCTTGTGTGCTCAACTTGAGGAATTGTGTTTTGCGTTTCAATGCAACTTCCACACCTTTATAAAAAGGGATCATGAATGAACCGTAAAAGAAGGGAGTCAAGTACTGATCCCTGTGGTACTCCATAAGTCATGTGTACCTGCTGGGAAGTAAGGTTACCAAATGAGATAAAATAATGAAGATTATTGTTACCAGAAAGTTTGACACAGCTGTCCAGTAAGATGTGAACAAAAGCAAATGTGAGATTTAATAATACATTTAATCTTAATGTAAACTGTTTGGTCATAAAAATGGAGGAATAATCCTCATTGGATTTAGTCAAAACAGTTGTTTAAATGTATTTAGTTGCAGGTAGACACCCTTTTTTTCTCTAAAGTGTCAATGTGATACAAGCATGTAGTTATAGAGGACGGTGGATCAAGGCCACATGAGTGGAACATTTTACAGACTGATTTTACTTTTAAACTTACATATTACATAAACCTAAATAATATGTCAGTCAGGCAGACAAGAAGGCTTCTTATGAAGATTGTGACTTCTACTTACTGTTTCGTCTGTCAACATCTTTCTCTTGGACTTCAGAAATTCTGGGATCTCTTTGAAATATTTGACATCCATGAGCTCTTCAGGAGATTTGTTTTCCCAGTCTTCTCCATACAGCACTGACAGCTTTTCCACAATGTCTTTACGATCCCTCTCTTCATCCTCATCCCTCTCTTCATCCTCATCCCTCCCTTCTTCCTCATCCCTTTCCAGATCTGCACTTTCCTGAAGCAAATGTTGAGAGAACCATACCTCATGTTTCCATTCCTAAATGCAAAATAAAAAAATACCTTTAACTTTGTTACATTAAATGGCATGCTGTATAATCAACAACTGTATTATTTCAGCCATATCATACCTTTTTAAATAGCTTCAAGTCAACACACATATTCATCATAGTTTACCTCTTTCGTTATGAACTCAATGTCTGCCTCATACTTTGAGTTCTGCTCATTAGCCTCCACTTTAATCATGACTGAGGTACATGCATTGACGGTTCCACTGGGCAAGAGATTCCTCTCTCCAATGACGGTATTGATCAAATAGCTCTTTCCAGCTCCGGTTCTGCCAAAGACACCGACCACCTCCCTCTTGTCCGTTTTCAAATCATCGATGTGTTTCCTATAATAGAAGAGTTTAAGTGTGGGTCAATTAAATAATGTCAAAAACATTAAAACATTGAAAGAATGTGTCAAATCAGAAGGAGATCCGTATATGAACTAAAATAAATTTTCTGTATATTTTTGGTAAATTAAATTTTTTTTTAAACCCATGATGCATGGCTCAAAACCTTAAAGTCTTAAATCTGTCTTCATGAAACTGGCCCCTGGTCAGGAGTGGAACCAGGCCCATTTAACATGTTAATATAGACAATTTGATGAACTTAAAACTTACTTCAAGAATTTGTTGAGCTTGTTGTCTTGTTGAGGAATTTTCTGATGAACATCATTCATGATGTTTTTCACGTCAGACAGTAGTATATCCTCTGTCAAAATGAAAGTAAAGACATTTTCAGCTGGAACCATGAATCCGCGTATCAAGTAAGTGGTAACGCACAATGAGGAGAAGAAGGTAAAGCGTGAGAGGAACTTTCTCTGCCAGGTTCATTTATGATGCTTCGGAGTGGATTATCATGCTTATACGTGGCAGATTAGCACATGATAAACCACGGTCTGGGTTCAAAGCATCATAACGGTAAAGGCCACGGTTAAGTTATTTACATTGAAGCATATGCAGTGTTACTATGGATACCTGCATATATGTATTGGGGTTGTCTGAGAGGATTACAAACAGACATTTGCTTTGTAAGTATTATAAATACCTCTGATGTCAAGTCGTGGTCTTCTGTTTGGGGATGGCCATTGGCTGGACTCACCCTGAAGATCCAACTTTCTCTTCCCTTCGTGGGTCATTTTTGTTGATAAAAAGGGGAAGGATAATGTGTTGTTTACAGTATTAGTATAGTTGCTTAGTCAAAGCAAGATATTACGACCTTAAAAACGTAACCCTCCTACTACCTTCAAATTTACTTACATCTTTTACCCTTGCGGTCAATTTGATCCCAGCAATTAAAACATACAGAAAATTATTAGAATTAATATTGTTTCCCAAGTTTAAGTGTCAGGTACTTTATGTTTGTTTGTTGAGTACCTAAATAGCCCTTTAAATAAATAAAAAAGTTGATATTTCTTATATGTTTGACAAGGTGACAAACAGCCTGGGGTCAAATCGACCCCAAAGAACACCGATGCGTACAAGTTGTGTTCAGGACATTGAAAACATATCATCATGTGAATTTGATGTTTTCCCAGTTGTCCCCAATAAATTAGGAAAAGTCATGAAATATGAAGCAAACAAAATTATGTCAATCATTTTTTAGAGACGTTAAACATCGAATGGGGTCAAATTGACCCCAAAGGTAATAGGAGGGTTAAATGAACAATGCACGTGATCAATAAGAGAACGTTTATCTCACCTTTCTTACTTTTGTCACTGGTGGACGCACAAGCCTGAGGGTGAACATGAACATGTGTGTCTTAAATCAATACTAGTGGCCATGTAAAGGTTGGAGCGGACTTTGACAATATGATCTGTACTATTGTAATAAATGCCTTATGGTACCTTCGTGATTGAAACTTTATTCAACTTACTTGAGCAGATGAATCAACGACTTCGGGATTTTCTGTTTTTTGTTCCTTTTAGTGACGAAAGAAAATAGTTGCAAACCATAAAAATAAATAAATGTTCAAATTCCAGCACACCCTTTTATTTTTAATGAGATAGTATGAATTATCCGTCATGAAAAGTTTGAACAGAAGTCTGTGAGACTGTGAATTATAAATAAAGTATGAGTGTAACTTGTATGCAGAGTACAGAAATGTACCTTTAACGACTTGAGTTTTTCCCTGAATTTTGACCTTGGTCCCACGGTGGGGATCAAGTGGTGGATATCTTTATCATTCAGACAATAAAAACTGTCTTTGTCGATGACTTGTCCTGCAATTAAAACACAGATGAATCTCAGTCATTCAATAATGCATCTCAAACTCCTGTATAAATCTATTATATTGAATAGATGATGGTTCAGCTGTTCATTAAATTTTTTACGAGTATTACAGTCTGAAAATAGCGTGAATGTTTATTAATTGTATTTTAATTAGTTGTCATTCTTTAGTCTTGATTTCAGTGCCAGTGAGATCATCATCTTAATACAAGATACAGAGCAGCGGCTACTGAACTTTATTAATGTAATGTAGCAGTGTGAAAATGTCCACGGTGTTTACCGTTAGGGCTTTTTTACCCTCTGAACAGAGACAACAATTGCCAGGATTAGTCAACACTGATTTCTCACATTGCCTTAAACCTATGTCTGCATTTTTCATAGTTATATTAGTTCTGTATGATTAGATCTGTCAGTATTGGTATGAACATTATCTGTGCCTTAAAAAAGATACATAGTAATACTTTACCTTTAAATGTATATATCAACTCGCTGAGATTCCATTCAGATAATTTATCCCGAACAAAATCATCCATGACCACGAACTGCAACTGGAAGGAAAACAAATAATCATGTGTCGACCACTGCAACTTTGGAGAGTTTTAAGTTTACAAAACCAGGCCTGGTCAAATACTCTAATGTGGAGAGTGTCGCTCGCAACCAAACGTACTTTACGCTTACGCAATGCAACGTAAGATGTAGAGATCTGTCAATATTGTGTCCGTCCCCAAGAGAACCAACTTCTCATCAAGTCGGGACTAGCGCGCTTCATTCCTCAAATTCTAGCGCGTAACATCATTACATAACATTACATGTCATTTAGCAGACGCTTTTATCCAAAGCGACTTACAATAAGTGCATTTCAACCTAGAGTACAAACTAAGAACAACAAGAATACAGGAAGTTACATTTCCTCAACATAGTCGAACGACAAAAGTACCTTAAGTAAATGCTATTTAAGTGCCACTGAAGTGCAAATCTGTGTTCTAATCCAGATATAGTCGGAAAAGGTGTGTTTTCAGTCTCCGGACATCACATCTAGCCTTTTGTTTTGTCATTCACAGAGACGTCTTCCAGCTTTCAATCGACCAATACGAGTCACCCGCGGTGCTTTCTGTCCTTAATAAGTTAATATAAATGTCAGCGCTTACCTGCGACCCGGAGGCTGCAGATGTAGATCAATGCCTGTTCTCCAGTGCGGGCGTAGTCTCTTTGTCTCACTAGTTATCCGACTCTGCAGACAAGGAAGTGTTGCTTCCTGCACTGAAACTCCTCCCTTGAGGAATTTCCCTTCTGAATGAAAAGTTGTCGTCATAATAACGTGTTCTGCTTCATACATTTGAATTTGTACATACCTATTTTTTTTCCGGCCTCAACATTTTCAAGTAAAACTTACTTCACTTAAAATTGAAGTTAGGAACATTGCAACAACGTCCATGTTCCCATTTAACAGACGGGTTTTCAAACTGGACCAGTGTGCAAAGGAAAATCTTCCACATAAATACTACTGAGAGGTCACTGTAGGTATCCTTGATTGTCTTGACCTATGAGCAGGTATTTCCAACGAGTCCTGAGTATGAGTAAAAATAATTATTAAAAAATTCTAGCCTAGATGGCGTTGAAGCGTTCCCTGCCTGGAAGGTCTCAGCATTGTAACCTTAAAGTCGTTACACAGAGTCACGATGAGTCTGCCCAACGATGCATGAAGAGTCATTCACATATTTATAACAGAGGAAAGGTGGGGTTGTTGAGGGACATGTGGTTTCAGGTTGTGATAAAAACAAAAGCACTTCAAAACATCTAAAAGTCTTTGTCCTGCCATTAATTTACGACATGGTATATCATATGCTTTGTAAACTGCAGGATAGAAGTATAACGCCCTCTTCTGTGTGATTGTTTCATTACCTTCACCTGCCCTCAGCCACTCCTGTTTCTCTGATCGCTCATGCCTTTCACCCGTGGTTTTCCCCCTTATATATTCTCCCAGTCTTCCCCTTGTCCGCTGCAGGATTGTTCTCTTAGTTTGCGTAATTCAGCCATTCCCAAAGTGTGGGCCGCGAAGGTACTGCAGGTGGGCCGCGAGAGGTCATTTACAATAAATAAATAAAATGTTTTTAATTTTCAATTTTGAAAAGTTTGAAATTAATATAAAAATATTTATGATTTAAATTACGTGTTATTCTTTTATCTGACCTATTTTTGATCCGTGATGTGTCTTGTATCTCGTCAATAGCGGGAAATCTTAGTTTATGTTTTGATCAGAGTTGTGATCAGCGCCGCCGCTCCCATAACGCGTAGCTTACCAGTCACCAGTCCTGAGGGCTCCACAAAATAGGCAACTAAAAAAATCCTCATAGTTATTGTTGAGATATGTACTCAGATGTATATGTATATGTAATGTAATGCTGTACTGTGGTATGTATATATGGTTACACCACAGGGTGGCGTTGGGCTCAGGCTATAAAGGCTAATGTGCCATATGTTACTTTGTTCAGTTGAAGTAGCTCTGACCGTGGGACTGATGTGTCAGAAGCTTGCTAAATAAATACGCCGACAACGGTGTAGTGTATTTTGCATTACCGCCATTCGTATCGTTATGGGCCCAGAGGCTCGCAAGCTTTCTGTAGTGTGGAGTGAGGTCCTGTGTGAGTGGGGGCTATAAGCCCCCTCGAAACCATTGCCAACAGTTGCGGCCAGCCTATAGTTTCGAACGTAAACGCCTCTTCTTTTCTCCTATATAAGCTGTAACAACATGTACAAACGTTGAACTTTCTCATCTGGACCCTGAAAGTTTCCGGTCGTTCTAATAGGCGTCTGTTTTGACTTGTATACTCTTGTAGAATAAACTTTGTATTCTTTTCAAGTATTGAGTCGCTCGAAGCTTCTTTTCCATCATCATCTCACCACCACCTGCTGACCAGCAAGAAGACACTACAAAACTTGGCGTCATGAACAGTCACGTGTGAAAATATTCAAGACAATACAACGGTAAGCATCTGCTGGCTTCACTGATATACCGGTTCATCAGTTGGAGCTGTGTGTGATGTATTTCCGTGGTCGTGAATGATTTCACCGTGTTAAACGATTTCTTTTTCTGTGTGGGAGGGTGCTGCTGAATTGATGGTGGAGGGTGTGTCGTGTTAAATTTTTAATTTGATCTGCGCAAAGAATGCGCAGAAGTGGGGAGTGGGTGATTAAAGTAAAAGAGTTGTAGAATAGCAAATGTTATTATAAGTGTGTTAATTAGTAGGTGCAGATTATTCAAAAATAAGGCCTTTGATTTGTTTTAACATTAAGACGCGTGAAAATTAATCACTAAATGACATTTTGCTGAATAGTAGGTAGGAAAAGATAAAAGAGATAAATTGAGGTAAACCTGGACCCAGGTTAGGTTATTTGAAGTAATAAAGGTAGGACAAGAGTTAATAGAAGTTAAAAAGCGTGTTAAGTGATTAAGTGATTAAAAGAGAGTAAAATGAGAGAGAAGGTTAAAGGACCTTTTGGTAAATGATCATTAGATTAAGAGCCGCAAAAAATCAGACAGTTTAAGTCATTATTTAGTGTGGGCCTATAGGAATTGTGCGATAAATTTGATTAAGAGAAAAGTCCCACTCAAGACTCGCTGGCGAGTGATTCTGTGACGCAGTTTTTTATATCAAAGTACATTCCAGACGGTAGCAGAAATTAAACCTTGATAGAGGAATAAAAGCGGCAAAGAGCATGCTAAACATATGAATGGTATAAATGACTGATTTTTGGGAGGAAAACAACCATTTGTTTAAGGTGTAGGTCTGTTGCCTGAGCACGGGCTGGAAAAATAAAAAAGGGCAGAGCGTTGCAACTGCCGCGTGAATGCGCAGCGTTTGTGAGAACTGAGGAATGCAGAATGCCACGCGCGTCAAGTGTGAGTATGGGTCCCGTGGGTCCCAAGTGCATGCATGATTTGTCTGCTATTCAAAGTTTTGGAAGAGAGCAGAACTAATACGAGTGCCAGATGTGATGTGTTAAATACTGGAGCTTCTGAGTGTCAAAGAACAACATCATAGATATCTGAAATAAAAGGAGACTGGCCATAACCCCCTGTGTTGTTTTAAGTGAAAACATGTGTGTGAGAGAGGGAAATATATGTCCGAGTGGAACTAAGCACGGCATACACATTTAATCTACAGAGAACGTAAAAAGAAGCATTAGCGTCCTGTTGAGGAGAATAACTAGTTAATGAGATATTGATTAGCTTAAACATGAGCTTCCTTGAGGAATAGCTACACTAGCAGTCATAAAATTAAAGGAACTCCTTTAGGGGGTTGCGTGAGCCCCCTCGTAAAATTAAATAAAAGTGATCGCCCCCTGGTGGTTCGACCCTCCAGGAGAGCAAGGACTTGAGGTAGACTAGAGATCGCCCCCTGGTGGTTCGACCCTCCAGGAGAGCAAGGACTTGAGGTAGACTAGAGATCGCCCCCTGGTGGTTCGACTCTCCAGGAGAGCAAGGACTGTGAGGTGGACTAGAGATCGCCCCCTGGTGGTCCATCCCCCCCATCTTAATCCTTACGTCCAAAGGCAAAGGGGTTCTGGGGTGGACTGGGAGTGAAAGGTGTTTGGTTACACAGATGGAAGCTATCTGCTTCACCTCGCCATGCATTCCGTGGAAAAAACACACACAGTCGGTTAAACATGAACTTCTAGTGTGAACTGTTCTTATTAAATCTAAAAAGAGGGTTTATTTTGTGTTTGTCTTTTTCCTTTTAATTTGAAGAATTGAAATAAAGGCTCCATGCTGATGATAGAATCTAATCATTTCATATTTCTTTCCTTCTACCCATTTTACGATGAATGAGATTGGGGCTCTGAAAGGACAAAGAACCAGTTGGCATCAAGGGCCAGGCCGGGGGCGTGGCCGCTGACGTTCGGCACCACCTGCTGGACAGTCTGCAACAAAAGGCCGGTACACGTTTAAACCCACAAGCCTTTTCATTTGTGTTGCTATATTCGAGTCAAAGTCAAATAGTCAAGGTACACCTGGTAAATCTGCTTACATTTGTGAACTTATTAGAACATTGATCTAGGTAAACACATGAAGGCTTGGCGGCTGACTTATCAAGTACACTTTTAATTAGGTATTAGTACATAATAGTTGGTCGTAATTCGGCTGACAAATACGGTTTCATCCTTTTTGTTTTTATGCAGTGTTTGTTTTGATATGTGCTTGATGGTTATTCAACACTGACATTACTGGAGTGATCAAGACCACATTTGATGACGGTGGGCGAAACCCTTGCTTGACATTTGGTGTCAGTGATGAGGGCATGCACTCTTTGTGTTGATTAGTACATACAGTACTCAGGTTTGGGCCTGTAAACCTTTGGTATCTTGGCTGAGACAAATCAATCTCATTAATAAAAAGGGGGAGTTTGGTTTTGATAATTGATTAATTCATTGATTTGATTGATTGATTCATTGATTTTTGATTTAATTGATTGGTTCATTGATTTGATCGATTGATTCATTGATTTTTGATTTGGTTGATTGGTTCATTGATTTGATTGATTCATTAATTTGTTGATTTGATTGATTGATTGGTTAATTGAGAGCTCGCTAAATAGTTGAGTTGTTAATTGGTTAATTGGTTGATTGATCATTTGCTAATTGCTTAATTTGCTTGATTGGTTGTATTTTAATTTGTTAATTGGTTAATTGATAATTTTCTAATTGGCTAAATTGATTAATTGATTAATTTATATTTTTCTGATTGATTGGTTGGCTAATTTTCTGATTTTTGATTGATTTATTGGGAATTGGCTGATCGGTTGATTGCGGAATTGGTTAATTTAATTACCTTGAGCTTGCAATAAACAATACAATAAAAAACAGAGCTTGAGAAAGCCGTTAAAATGGGGAGAAAGGACACTAAAGATCCAAAGGTATCTACTCCAGTTGATGTAGTACAGAAAAATAATCCCTTGGTCAGCGGCATCGCAAACATTGCAAAGATATCAGAGAAATGGTCTAAACGATGGCCTCAAATTGACCAACCGTGGCCCATGGAGGGGACGCTTAATCCAGATGTAATTAAAGTAATGCAGGTACTTTGATCGGGACTTGTCCTTTAACTCCCACGTAAAGCAAATCTCAAGGACTGCATTCTTTCATCTACGTAATATTTCAAAAATCAGGCACATCTTGTCTCAAAAAGATGCAGAAAAATTGGTTCACGCGTTCGTTACTTCGAGACTGGATTACTGCAACTCCTTATTAGCAGGCTGCTCTAATAAATCTCTTAGGTCCCTCCAGTTGATCCAGAATGCTGCAGCTCGTGTTCTCACTAAAACTAAGAAAAGAGATCACATCACTCCTGCACTAGCTGCTCTGCACTGGCTCCCAGTAAAATCAAGAATCACTTTTTAAATTCTTCTCTTAACCTACAAAGCCTTGATTGGTGATGCTCCATCATATCTTAAGGAGCTTGTCGTACCATATTGCGCCACTAGAGAGCTACGCTCACTAAATGCGGGACTACTTGTAGTTCCTAGAGTCTTAAAAAGTAGAATGGGAGCCAGAGCCTTTAGTTATCAAGCTCCTCTTTTATGGAACCAGCTTCCAATTTCAGTCCGCAGGCAGACACAGTCACCTCGTTTAAGAGTAGACTTAAGACCTTCCTCTTTGACAGAGCTTATAGTTAGGGCTGAATCAGGTTTGCCTGGTCCAGCCCCTTGATATGCTGCTATAGGCTTATAGCTGCCGGGGGGCGTCTTAGGATGCACTGAGTACCTATCTCCTCTGTTTTCTCTCCTTAAGGATGAATTATCATCTGTGAATCACACATCACTAAGTCTGCTTTCTCCCCGGAAGTCCTTTTGACTTCGTCTCATGGGGTCATCGGACCCTATGAGGCGGCATAGATCCTATCTGCCTGATGGATCGTCTGGGTCGTGGAATTCCTGCTCATGACTACGCCACTGTCCTGTTGAGACTCCCCCCACTCCTCCTCCCCACCGCCATCTGCCTGATGGATCGTGGAGGTCTCCATCGTGGAATATGCCTACTATGAACTATTCATACACTCTGTCATATTCATTGAATGTATTTTAACTCTAAATCTGTCCTTCTGTACACATTACATCTATTGCATCTGTCCATCCTAGGAGGGATCCTCCTCTGTTGCTCTCCTCCAGGTTTCTTCCCTTTTTTTCCCCCTTAAGGGTTTTTTGGGGGTTTTCCTGGTCCGATGTGAGGTTTTGGGGCAGGGATGTCTATGTGTACAGATTGTAAAGCACTCCGAGACAAATTTGTAATTTGTGAAATTGGGCTATACAAATAAACTGAATTGAATTGAATACAAGGCAGGTCAAAAGAAAGGAACAAAGGGAGAGAGACGCAAAGAGAAAAGACTGGTGGAGCTTGGCATTCTCCAGTTATTTGAAGAGGAAGGACAGAAGCTCATTAAAGCTTCCATCGAGAAGAGAGATAAATACGCGGAAGAAATAGAGCGAAATACGAAACGAACTGAGAAACTGTTGACCGATACCGATCCAACTTTCTCACATATGAATCCAGTAAAAAGACGACCACGTTGTGAAGAAGAGAAGAAGCCCAAGAAGGTTTATCCGCAGCTCCCAGTGATGAGTCAGGAGGGTAATTATCTGGTCAGAGACAGTGAAGACCAAATAACAGAAAGAGGACAAGCGGAAACAACCATAACAATGTATCCAAATTCCGAAAGGAAGAAGACAACAGGCTGGGGAACTGAGACGGGATGGATGGAATTGAGAGAAAGCGACGAGAGTGACCCAGAAGAGGACGTGGGGGGATACGATCCCAAAGTCAAGCGGATGCTGGCTAGAGCGGAAAGAAGAGGAGATGGAACCACTAAAGACAATGAAAAGGGAGACAGCGATGAAGAGGACCCACAGATGACTGTGAGAGAGGTTGAAATAAGCATCGACCGTTACCTCTGTGACTTGAAGAAAACTGACAGACCAAAGAACAAAGGCTGATAAACCAGTTGGAAGAGTTGCAGTTACAGAAGGAAGAGTTACAAAAGGAGACTCAAGGCAATCAGGCATGAAGAACAGATTGCGCTCTGAAACAGTCCACACCCAAGAAAATGTTCCGGTGATCGTCCGAGGCCAGAATCTGGAGTATAAGCCACTGCAGAGCACCGACATGTCAAACATACTGGAAAAACTCCCCATTATCCAAGACGGAGCACATCCTTGGATTGCAAAACTGGAAGAGATCATGATTGGCTCGCAGCCAGCGATGGGAGACATCAAAAGACTCTTGGCTAATCTCGTTGGGGTCCACGGTATGGGAGAAATTCTACAAAAAGCTGGACTGATGCGGTACGTGGGAATGGCTGTGAATGACTCAGAGCTGTTCGCGGCAAGCAGAGGTCGCTTGTGTAGGGCACTAAAAGAGACATTTCCGACAAATGTGCATCCCGACAATAATTTGATTGAACCACTGGGAGTGGTTGAGAATCCAAGAGCCTATGTGTCAGAACTCATCAAACATGGAGGAATGTCACAGGAAATGATCCGGTTGAATCGCACGGACCAGTCAGTGTTGAGAGGCAAGATCCTGCTGGGTTTGCCGTTGCCAGTCAAACAAATTGGCAGAAGTGGTTGGTCTTGGGAGCCTGGAAAGAAGTGTGTATACTGATCATATTGCACACCAGGTGGAGCTGTACAGGAAGAAAGACCACGAAATCAAGGGTCAGGAACAAGACACCCTCAGGAAATTGAACAATATACAACTCGTAGACACGAAGAGGTCGGAGAGGAAGCAAGCGTTGGTTATGCAGAATCAGACACCACCAACTCAACCTGTATCAACATCAGAGCCATACCAGGCCCAGTTCCAGCCGCTCCAGCCATCTCCGGGGTTCCCGCCGCCTTCTACCCACGGGCAGCTTTCAATCAAGCACAACCCTGGAAAGGCAGAGATCAAAGAAATCTCGGAAGAGGAGGACGGTTTAATCCCAATTTCCAACAGCGTTCAGACGAATGTTATAATTGTGGAGTCTTTGGCCATTTCGCCCGTGATTGCAACCAGAAGGAGGAATTTCAGAGGAAACTTCAGAGGAAATTCCAGAGGAAGATACAGGGGCCAATCCGGATCAAACAGAGGATCGGTAAACCCTGACAGAGGCCCGGAACCAGGGCTATAGAGGTGCCCTGAAAACTCGAAAGGGAGGTGTCAGCTGGTAGTATCAGGGCCGGAGAAAGATCCAACAATAGAGGTGAAAATAAATAATCGACCATTGGAAGTGATGGTAGACAGCGGAGCTGCTTTCACCTGTATCCGGCCTGAAGATGCTACACATCTCCCCATGTCTGGTCAATTGATTCGGACAATCGGGTTCGAGGGAGTAAAACAGCTGATCCCTCTCACAGAACCAGTTGATCTCAGCTACAAAGAGTTGAAGATCAAACTACCCATACTGGTCTCCGAACATACACCTATCGCACTTTTGGGAAGAGATGCGTTATGTAGATTGAAGTGTACAATAAAGTGTACGCCAGACGGCTGTCTGGTTGAAGCATAAGCGATATCTTTCACCAATCATTGATGATAACAGAGACGGAAGCTTCTACAGTATTCTGGATTGAAACCTCAGGAAGACCTTGTGCGCCTGCCAAATTGTGGGAGAATTTATCATTGCTAATATGCCCAATGCAACGTCCAGAGTATCCATTTCACTGCACACTCAAGTACTTCAACAAGATGCTCAACCCAACACAGAAGAATGGCTGAGCCGCCAAGCAAAGCAAGTCCAACTCAATTCAGGCTGTATAATTGTGGGACCACAAGGAGCAGCCATGAAGATACACAGGGACGACTATGTGAACAGAGAGTTTGATATCACAAGGTGTGCCGCATGTGACCTTGTTGGTGAATGAAGAACACATGAAGCAGATAGGAGATGATGGCAGAAGCTGAAGAAGCTGTTTTCACACCACTAAAGAGAATCAGGCCATTTGGAGGAGGCGAGGATCAGCGATTCATCAAGATTATGATCTCGGCTCAGGGCGAGGACAGCCCCAAACTGCGAGGATGACACACGAATCAATTTGTAGTGTCAAAATGGACTCGGATGCATTGAGAGAAGAGATGTTACAACAAGTTCCAGAAGGTCTATGGTCTCGACATAGTACTGATATTGGACTGGTAAAGTCAGCCCAACCAGTAAGAACTGAACTCAGACCAGGAGCCAGTCCACCTTGGAAAAACCAGTACCCACTGAAGGAAGAGGCAATCCGAGGAATCGCACCACAGATTGAAGGACTTCTGAAGGCAGGTGTCTTGAGGATAACACAGAACCCCCAGAGCAACACGCCTTTGTTACCAGTAAAGAAGCCAGACAATTCTTATCGTCTGACACATGATTTAAGAGCAGTGAACGAAGTGGTAACTGACTTTCGAGCAGAAGTGCCAGATCCACACACCTTGCTAGACCAAATCCCTCCAAACGCGTCACATTTCACAGTGTTAGATTTATGTGGTGCATTTTTCAGCGTGCCACTAAGTAAAGAAAGTCAAGGCCTATTTGGTTTCACGTACAATGGACAATCATACGAGTATGAGAGACTGCCACAGGGCTTCAAACACAGTCCTCACATTTTCAACAAAATATTGAAAGAAGATTTGGTTGGGATAGACCAGGTAATACAAAGTACTGTAATTCAATACGTGGATGACATTATCATTTGTTCACCAGATAAGGAGACATGTCATAAAGACTCAATTAAACTGCTACAAATACTGGCAGAAAAGGGACACAAGGCCTCTCTGAAAAAGCTGCAATATTGCCAGGTAAAGGTGGCATATTTGGGCCAACAAATAGCTGGGACACAAGCATCTCTGAAAATCATCTGGAAGCCATTCGCACAGCTCCAAAACCCAGAACAGTACGAGAGATGATGACATTCCTTGGCATTGCAGGGTATTCCTCAGCGTGGGTGGAGGATTATGCCAGCTTAACGGGACCGTTGAGAGCTATGATCAAGGACACTGGGAATGCTAAACTCCACTGCAACCTTTCTTGGACCCACGATGGCCTTTTGGCATTTGAAATGACAAAAAAGAGGTTGCAGGAGGCTCCGGCCTTGGCTCTTCCCGACTACTCGAAGAATTTCGTGCTATATGTATCTACATCCATTGGGGGTAAATATACATGTGCAGTCCTTTGTCAACCAACAGGTACGGGAACAGGGCCTCAACCTATTTCCTACTACTCCACTGCTTTTTCTGAAGTAGAGTTAGGACTACCAATATGCTACAGGGCAATGGTGGGAGTTTCTCTAATGTACAATAAAGCATCATCGGTGACCATGGGTTACCCAGTGACAATTCTTACACATCATAGTCTCAGAAATCTTTTGAACTACGGTAAGAACAATTTGACTATGTCTAGGCTCAGAGACTATCATAGGCTTTTAGAGCAGGAGGATGTCACTCTAGTAAGGTGTGCTACGACAAATCCAGCGGAAAATTTGCCAACTTCAGAAGACGGGGAGCCACACGATTGTGTTCATGAATCAGAGAAATACTCCAGACTGAGGTCGGATTTGAAAGCCCTCCCGTTGAGTGAGGTGGACCTGGAGTATTGGACAGATGGCTCCTGTTATCGTATTGGCGACAAATTAAGTGCTGGCTACGCAGTGATAAAAGCCCAAGGAACCGGATTCACTGTTGAAAAAGCTGAAGTGATACCACAGCCTGCATCGGCACAGCTTGCTGAGCTCGTGGGTCTGACTGAAGCGTGTTTGCTGGCCGAAGGCGGTGACAATATATACCGATTCTGCATATGCACATAATGTGTGTCATCTGTTTGGATCCGTATGGAAGAACCGAGGATTCAAGAAAACGGATGGTTCTCCAATACAGCATCACGCCCAGATCATGAAATTGTTGCACGCTATGATGAAGCCCAAAGAAATAGCGATAGCCAAATGCGCGGCACACAAAAAGGATGCTTCAAAGATTTCAAAAGGGAACAGAGCGGCGGATGAAGCTGCCAAAGCAATCACAGGAGCAGACAAAGTGGGCAAAGTCCTGCTCGTCACGCATGAAGTGAGCTTGGAAGACAAAATAACACTCAAAGATGTAATTTTGATGCAGGAGGCCGCCCCGGAAATGGACAAACAGTTGTGGGTAGAGCGGGGTGCCACCCGAGATGCCACTGAACTTTGGAGAAATCATGAGGGATTTTCCCCCTTTTAATGATTCAGGGGAGGCGGAGGGGGGGTCTGGGGCTCCCCGTTGGGGCAAAAGGGGAAGTCCCAAGGGAAAAGAAAAAAAAAAAAAAAAAAAAAAAAAAAAAAAAAAAAAAAAAAAAAAAAAAAAAAAAAAAACACGGGTTTTGGGTTTTGGGGGCACCTTTTTTGGCTTAAAGGATTGGAAGTGAACTCCAAAATTTTTTCAAAAAAAAGCGGGAGGGTTTACGGAAGGTTTTTCCAACCCCGAGGCCAATGGGAAAGGGGTCCCCCTTTTGGAAAAAAAAAAATTGCAAAAGAAAATGTTTTAAAATTTTTAGGGGGAACCCCCAAAAAGAAATCCCATATTTTTCCCCCAAAGGCGGAAAAGGGGGGCAAGCAGGGGGGCCCCAAGACCAAACCCGGGAAAAAGGGGAAAAAGTTTTGGGAAAAAGGTGTTAAATTTCAAAAAGGGTATCTAACCCCCGTAAGGGGAATTCAAAAGGTAAATTCCAGAAACGGGAACCCGGCCCAAGGCGGGGGGGTTTTTTCGGAAGGGGAACCCATAATTGGGTTTTCAAAGGGCCCGGGAGAACGCCGTCACGGACAAGGGGGAAGGCCAAGCCGGGCCCTTTGGGGAGAAATCCCCAAAGGGAGGTTCATAAAACCCACAAAAAGAATTCAAAAGGGGCCCGCCGGGAAGGAAGTAAGGATTTTTGAAAACCCCTTTGAAAAATCCCGGAGACGGGGCACAGGAGACGGGAAAAGGGAAAGGGTTTTCGGGAAGGGGTATCCAACCCCGGTCCCAGATACGAAAGGGGGAACCCTGGGTTCGGGGTTCCCCCGGGGAATTTCCTTGGGGTCAAAGAGGAGGGGGGCCACACGGGACAACCCCAAGAGGTGGGGGAAGAGGACCCGGGGGAAAACCCGGGGAAAAGGGGTTAAAACCAAACCGTTCAAAAGGAAAGGGGGTTTGGAAGGATTGGGGAAAATTTTCCTTTTAAAACCTTCTGAAGTCCCCCGGGAGTTGACGGGAAAAAACCGGGAAAGGGTTGGGGAAGATAAAGCCCGTGGAAAGGGTTTTTTTTGGACCTGGGGCCTCCACAGGGAAATTTTAATTCCACGACGGGAAAAGGAGATGGGGAAAGAGGACCCCACCCCTTTTAAAAGGGGAAACCCCAAACCCGGGAAAGGACCGGGGGAAGGATTAAAGTTTTCCCTTTCAATCCCCGGGAGTAAAAGGGGGGAAAGGATTGGGGGAAGTTACCTGGGGGGTTATCCCCTGGGAAAAAACTACCAGCGGGGAAGTTTACATTACTCACTGACAGAAGGAGACTGAGATTAAGAGAGATTGCAGTCTGTAAAACGAAACCTCAACCGGAAGATCGGGGAGATTACAAGTGTTTTTTTTACGCCCCCGCTGGGAGGAGCCCCGGTTTAGGACTTAGAGTTCACATAGTATCACTAGGATACTGGGGAATACATCAACCCCCCAGACAAAAGCTGTAAAAATAGAAAAAAAATCCATCCTGTCAACACTGAAAGCCATAAATGCATCACCCCCAACTACCGGGGCGCCTCAGAAGTTCCAAAAAAGCCCTCCTTTAGACAATCAACCCTCAGCAATGACACCTTTAGGTCAGACTACCACAGCGATGACAACTGCAGCACAGACTACACCAGTGATGACGCCATCGGGGGCACAACAATTGAGAAGAAAAACATCAGTTACGCCCAAGAACGGGTTAATGCAACCCAGAAATTGATGGAAACATCAAAACTTAGTACAACAGTAAAACAAAGGGGTGTGGAGTCTAGACAACAGATGATAAAAGAGGATTATGCAGAGCCATCGGTGCCAGATAAGAGGGCTAGCTCAAACATAGTTGATGACTCTTTTGACTCTCTTCAGTTACCTGGAAACATGAATGATAACTACCACACAGTACAAAAGAGAGAAGCTAAATGGAGGGCGTTTTTTTTGATCCTTCAGTGTTACAAATATCAGACCCCTTTGGGGAAGTAGGAACCTATGGTTCCAACAATTAACTCATGCTGTAAGAGGGGGGTAAAAGGGTGGTCCAAGTCTGGTGAGAGTCTTATCACCTATCTCATGGCCTTCAATTTTCGAAAGTAGACCCGAACCACTCACCGCTGTATGCCAGAGCTATGCTTTATCATGGCTGTTGTACAACCAGCAGTCTGCAGTAGATATAGTAATGTCCTGGGCAATTAATCTGTTTAAACCTAGAGCCATTTGTTCTTGGTTGAAGGAATTATCATATATAAATTTACTTGATCAGCACGAAGATATCAGGACGGCTGTCCCTGATACAATGGAAGTAGCACCAGCAAAGGCAGACTTCTGCTTTTGTTCAAATACAACTTATGATGGGCCAGGTATGTTTATGGGGATTTGGATTGTGGCGGGTACTTTATGGACCTGGGGATTAGGGAAACACAAAAATCAGAATGAGTCGCATGTAGTAACATTTGATGTATCAGATAAGAAAAGAAGAAGAAGTCTGTGAAGGTTCTAATCAAATTTTGCCCGGGGAAAGTGACTATCGGGAGTTTAAGGATATTTGGTGGATTTGTGGAACCAAAGCATACATATTTCTACCATATGGGTGGACAGGATGCTGTTATATGGCAACATTGAAACTTCCATACGAGGTCCTCACCTTCCAGCAGGGAAAGAGACCTGCCACTCAAATGCTGCTCAAAGCGAAGGAAGAAACGTGAGATGGCACAGTTTCACAATTTGGAATCTTACCATTGGAGAGTGAGCATCGCAGAGAAATGGGGGAAAAGGATTATTTCCATGGTATGGGGTGACGTTTTGGGGGCCACATCGATAATATCACGTACACCTTACAGGGTTTTGCAAACGAGACCATAAGAGGTTTTGAATTGCTGTCAAACACTCAGAGGAGCCACAGACTGACATTGCTAAAACATGACATGGCTCTGGATTATATTTTGGCCAAACAAGGAGGCCTTTGTGTGTCTTTAAACCTAACTGGGAATGCTTGCTACACCCTGATTCCCGACAGTTCTGACAATATGACGAGTGTCATAGAAGCATTGAAACTCATAAGAGATGCGTTTGGACCATCGGAGGATGCTGGATGGTCTGCAAATTCTTGGCTGCAGGAGAAATTAGGGCCATTAGGATTCAAGATTCAAGAGATTCAAGATGTTTTATTTGTCACATACACACACAGGGTGTGCAGTGAAATGAAAGTGGCAATGCTCAGCAGGAATGTGCAAGGGCAACAAGTACACACTATTTACAAATAAAAAACAACACAATATTTACAGTAAGTGTATGTGTGTGTGTGTGTGTGTGCCTAAGAGGGGGAGTTGTGTGGGTCTATGTTGGGGTCCTGGTGAGGTCGGAGTTCACAATCCTGATGGCCTGAGGAAAGAAACTCCGTCTCAGTCTCTCTGTTCTTGCAGCGTGACTACGGAGGCGCCTGCCTGACCGCAGCAGCTGAAACAGTCTGTTGTTGGGGTGGTGAGGATCCTTCATGATCCTGCCGGCTCTGGTTCTGCACCTCCTGGTGTACAAGTCCTGCAGGGTGGGAGTGTAGTTCCAATAGTGCGTCCCACCGAACGCACAACTCTCTACAGAGCCTTCCTGTCCTGAGCGGAGCAGTTGCCAAACCAGGCTGTGATGCTTCCTGTCAGGACGCCTCTACAGCTCCAGAGTAGAAGGACTGAAGGATCCTCTGGGAAACTTTAAATTTCCTCAGCTGCCTGAGGTGGTAGAGGCGCTGCCTTGCCTTTCTCACCAGAGTGTCTGTGTTTTTTGACCATGTCAGATCCTCGGTGATGTGGACTCCCAGGTATTTATACCCGCCACCCCCTCCACAGTAGTCCCGTTTAAACCCCAGTGGTGAGTACGCCTCTGTTGTTGTACCCCCCTAAAGTCCACAATCAGCTCCTTAGTTTTGGTGACATTCATGATGAGGCTGTTGTCCTGGCACCAGAGTGACAGATCAGCAACTTCCTCCAGGTAGGCCTTCTCGCCGTTGTCGGAGATCAGGCCCACCACCACTGTGTCATCCGCAAACTTGATGATGGTGTTGAGCTGAACCTGGCCACACAGTCATGTGTGTACAGGGGGTACAGTAGGGGCTGAGGACGCAACCCTGGGGGATCCTGTGTTCAGGGTGAGGGATTTGAGGGTGTTTCCCACCCTGACCACCTGTGGCCTGGCGGTCAGGAAGTCCAGGATCCAAGCACACAGGGGGTGTTCAGTCCCAGCTCAATCAGCTTGCCGCCAGTCTGAGGGGACTATGGTGTTGAAAGCTGAACTATAATCAATGAACAGCAGTCTCACATAGCCCCCTCTGGCTGTCCAGATGAGAGAGGGGTGTGCAGTACCTGGGAGACAGCATCATCCGTGGATCTGTTTGGGCGATAAGCAAACTGCAGCGGGGCCATGGAGGAAGGGAGGAAGGGCAGATGTAGTCCTTTATCAGCCTCTCAGCATTACATGACCACCGAGGTGAGGGCCACCGGGCGGTAGTCATTCATACATGCTGGAGAAGCATTCTTGGGCACAGGGACAATAGTGGATCTCTTGAAGCAGGCGGGACCACGGACTCAGCCAGGAGAGGTTGAATATTGTGGTGAACACTGAGCTAGCTGGTTAGCACAGGTCTTTAGTACTCGCCCAGATATGCCATCTGACCTGCAGCTTTCCTGGTGTTCACCTCAACAGAGCCCTCCTCACACTGTGCTCGGTCACAGAAGGGGTGTTCATCCCCAGCGGTAGAACTCACCGCCACGCTTAACGGTGTTGTTGTTAGGGGAGCTAGCGCTGTTGTTGCTAGCCTCAAACCGTAAAATGAGTTCAGGTCGTCCGCTAGGGATGCGGGCACTCACCATTGCGCCGGGTCTGCTCTGGTAGTTTGTGATAGTCCGTAGCCCCTGCCATAGGCGCCTGGTGTCGCGCTGCTCCATCTGTGATTCCACCCGTCTCGGTACCTCCTTTGGCCTCCCTTTACCGCCTCCTCAGTCCATAGACCGCTGCCTTGTACTCGCCCATGTTGCCGGATACAAGACCGGAGTTATAGGCAGCAGTACGGGCGCTCACAGCTTCACGGATGGATCTATCAACCCACGGCTTTTGGTTAGGAAAGACCCTAACTTTACCGTGGGGACGATGGGTTTGTTATGAGGCTCATTGCTACTTTCCCAACTCGCTGACGCCACTGGAACTGGATTGGATCATGTCCCAGTCGACGACACGCAGAGCGCCCTGTAGCTCAGCCTCTGATTGGTCAGACCACCGCTTTTCGCCTCGTCACTACCGCTTCCCGCGATCCTTTGTTTATACTCCGAAGCAGAAAATGGCGGCATGGTCTGATTTCCTAACGGAGGGAGAGAGACAGCCTTGTAGCCCTCTTGAATGGCGATAGCAGTGGTCCAACGTTCTTTCCTCTGGTAGCACAAATGTGCTGGTGAAAGTTCGCATGACTTTTTTTGGTTTGCCCTGTTAAAGTCCCCAGCCACCACCACAGCCGGGTGGATACTTGTTCTCATGACGACATAGCACATGAAGTAGGTCCGATAGGGCTACGTCGGTGTCGGCGTGTGGTGGAATGTAGAGGGCTGTGGTGATGACCGAGCTGAACTGCCGGGAAGGTAGAATGGACGGCATGAGATCGCCAGATGTTCCATATTCGGCGAGCAGCAACGAGAAAGACTCTTAATGTTCTTGGGGTCCCACTACATGTTGTTAGTGATGAAGCAAACGCCTCCACCCTTAGATTTACCAGACTCTTCCGCTCTGTCTGCACGGAAAACAGAGAAGGACTCGGGGGATATGACTCGATCCGCACCAGCGGGTCAGCCATGTTTCCGCCAGACAAAAGATGTTACAGTCCTCATGTCCCGTTGGAATCTGATCCTGCCCTAACATCATCCATCTTATTTTCCAGAGACTGGACGTTAGCAAGAAGGATGCTGGGCAGAGGGGGCGGTGGGCTTGAACTCTCAGTCTGTTCCGAATTCCGCCCGCTTCCCCGATGTTTTCGCTGCCTCCCCTAGTAGCGGCTCCACTTTTTTGTTGTGGTTCGCCGAAATCTCTGCCGCCACGCTGGGTCGATGGAAAAATGGACAAAACCCTTGTTTTGCGCAAAAGTTTATGTCCAAAAGTGTGCTGCGGTCGATGTTGTTAGTGCCGATTTTTTGTGGCAAAGAAAATATTAAAAAAAAACACAAAAAACCCCCAAAAACACATATGAAAACAAAAACCCTTAAGTTGCCTGAAGAAAGGATAAAAATGTTAAAATATCTTTAAACACATCCCTAAAAATATCATCTTTTTTCTTTAGTGTTGACTGGGGAACAGGCAAGGAAAAGCATTAACCATGTGATATATTTATATCTAGGCATTTTACCCTAATCATTTTAACATATGAAATTTTAGAAGAAAGAGCATTTGGGGGTTTTTTCATAGATGCCAATTCGGGAAATTTTGGGAATCAAAGCGAACAGGAGCAATTGAGAGAACACCAATTTTTAAAACAAACTGAGCATGCACAAATTAAAGCATGGGGCCAAGGCTCTAACTCCATATTGCACCCGTCTACTCTGATTCACTAACATAACCATGGGGGAAAACTACACAAAAAAACATGTAGGAAAAGTTTGTTTTTAGCAATTTTTGACACAATTAACTGTTTTTAAAATTTTTGGCCCAAAATTTTAATAAACTGATTAAAAAAGAGACCAATTTTTTGTTTATTTCAAATTTGGGAAATTTAATTTTTATTTTAAAAACTGAATTTTTGAAAAACCAATGGTTTTAAAAAATATCTCAAAATTAAAAGGTGAAAGGACTGAATTATTTAAAATTTTCAAAGTTAAACAAACATACATTAAATTTTTATGTTGGGACTATAAAATCATGAGTGGGTGTTTTTTTTTTCAAAAACAATTGTTTATTTTTTAAATGTTTTAAAGTTTAAAGATCATTTTTTCACATCCCATTTCAAACATAAGGGAAATTTCCATGAAAATTATGTTAAATATAATAATGGGGTGTCCTTTAAGAGCTGTTTAATAAATGTTATTCATTCCCTGAATAAGTGGACATGCAGGTGAAAGGGTAAGGGTTCACATGAAATATATT
Organism: Pseudoliparis swirei; assembly: GCF_029220125.1. Taxonomy (NCBI): domain Eukaryota; kingdom Metazoa; phylum Chordata; class Actinopteri; order Perciformes; family Liparidae; genus Pseudoliparis; species Pseudoliparis swirei. The sequence goes on from NW_026613271.1 coordinate 118,467, forward strand.
TTTTTGATCAAACAGTTTTGGGTTAAGATGATAATATTATTTATTTTAAAAAAATGGTATTAAAAATTATTAAATTTTTAAAAATTTCGAATGCAGAATAAATTAAACGGTTGGTTTAAAAATGGTTTTTGTTGAAAAAAAAATAATATTCAACCTTCAACCCAAAAAATTCCCTTTAAAAGTAACTGTTTAAAGTTTCTATAAATGGGAAATTAAAACATTTTAAAGTTCAAATGATCTATTGAGGTGTTTTAATGTTTTTATTTAGTTTTTAGAGTAAATTTATAAGAAATGGATGACTAAATATAAAAAAGGTTTTTGGAAAATATACAGCCCTTTTTTAGATCATCCACATGGGTTTTTATACTTCAGTACCTTATTATTTAGAGAAAAGTATCATTGTTTTATTTCAGAAGTTCAGAATACCTAAAAAAAGGGGCATTGCAACTCATTTAAATTTATTTTGTCTTTTTTGTTTTTTTAAAAAAGACAGAAACATTGAAGCCATGTGAGGAGACGAGGGACGTTTAGGTACCTGAACAACACCCCTCAAAACAATTTAGAAAAATGACATGATGTTCTTTTAAATATCGAATGTTTGTTTTGTATGTATTATTTTTGGCTTTTTCCGCTGGGAAACCCCAAGACATCAACCGCCCGAGAAAAGAGGGGCGGGCAAACACAGAGGAAAGGGCCAGGAAACATCCCATTCTTTAATAATTTTTTTTTAGTTTCAGAAGGCCTTTTGTGTGTTTTATGTATATTTTCTGGCCCAGCCTTTTTTCTTAAAGTTAAAAGGAACAAAATTGATATTGTGTCCAAACCCCCACATGAACGTTTTTATTCATCTTTTGATTTTTATCTTTTCTTTTTTATTTGTATATGTGTTCTTAATGATTCAAAAGTAAGGTTTTCCTGTTATAGGTGCTTTAAAACCCTAGATATAATTGCATGTGTCATGTTTGACTTTTCCAAACATCCCAAAAGCACATTGTATTTTTCAGATTATCAATGTATGACCCAATATAGCTATCGTGCTTTGCCTTGTACAAGGTTTTTATATATCTTCATTAAAAAATGTAAAAAGGGCTGTTTAAAATGTTCAATCAGGCTTTTTGGGTTTTTGCAGAGAGCTTTTTGCTGTAAATGTTTGATGTCCAGATTTAAGGCAAAGGGTTGAAGGGCCTGCAGGGGACCAGAACTGGGGCCCATGGCAAACAAAACTCAAATCAGCTAATCATAGTAATTTTAGTCATGTTATTGCTAGCCCTTTAATTTTTTTGTTGTTGTTTAATACTGTTTAAGTCATTTTTATTTTTATTGTTATAGTTATAAAAACTAAAAAAGTAAGATTATTAAATGTCAAAAAATTTTAAGAATAATTTTGCATTTCCTTAAATGTCCAAAAGGGATGAAAGTGTCAAAATATGTTACATGAAACTTTAAAGTGGGGTTTTGCTAAAAAAACGATTTTTTTAAGACTGAACGCGGAAAATTAACACAGAGCCAAAAGGCTAATGTAAGGTTGTGTTAAAGCCTCTCTCTCTCTCTCCCACCATGAAAGGACTAAGATCCTGCTTTAAAAAGGTTTTTTTGTGGTCAATTGGTGTTTTCCTGTATGTAAGAGTCCCGAACCTGTTCCCAAGGTTTTGGGGCCGGGAGGATACAATCTTTTGTTGATTGTTTTAGTTTATCCAGGCGCTGGGTAGTTTGATGGGCGCCCCCTGTTATTAGAAATAAATATAAATTTTACAACTGTTGTTTCTTTTTCTGAAAACTAAAAACTGGCAGTTACCTAATAGAATTAGAAGTTAAAAAAAAGGGTCTATGCATTATTAAACGCTACTTGCAATTAGAAAACAAAATTATTTGGTCACAGAATAGAAAACAATAAAAAAACTTGTTAAAGAAACTTTTTAGGATCACAATTCAAACCCTAATAACTTTTCGTTAGTCCGATGAACATTGCTCGAACAGATTTTAAAAAATACAGGGTTCAGTCTTCCAGAGTTCAGGCAACAAAATAGCCCATTGTTGTCTCAACAAAAAACTGTTAGTCTTCCGGTTTTTTGAAGAGGAAATTTTAATCTTCCCAAAAGAGTTGTGTTTGGGGGAGGGCCCCCGGTCAGCTGTCCAGTTGAAGATGTTTTCCCTTTTTTTACAGAGTGAAAGGCAAAGTTTTGATACAAAATGCTTATATTTTGCTAAAATTAATGGGCAAAGGGAAAATTTACTTTTTCTAGGAACATGGGGGCAAAGACTAAACTTTGGGGAACAGGACAAAGAAAAGTGTCTCTGGATGGAAAACCCCTATTGAATGCATGTTGAAGTATGATTTATGTCCGGAATCTTACCCTTTTAATGCCCCCGCACCTGATCATAAGGACTCCACCCAACAGCCCAAACCCGTTAAGGTCATTCCTCTGGTGTTTTAAACCCCCAGCTTGTGTGGCTTTCCCCTGATGAAGCAGAGATTCTGTCCACACCGCTCATCACCATCGACAAGACAAGACAGGGAAAATTTTTACTTTTCCAAAATCCATTGATGTGTGGCTAATTTTTGTCTCCTAGGCCTTTTTTGAATGTACCCAATACATGTTTGTTTTTGGGGCCCCAAGTTAAAAGGCATCCCGGGCCTTTAAAGGGAAAAGGGGGGGTGTTTCCCGACCTCCCGGGGGTCAGAAATTTTTGAGACTGGGAGAAAGTTCTGGGTTTATACCAACCCCAGTGGGAAATGTGATTGCATCCCAAAAAGGAAATTTTCACTTAAAATTTCTTTCCCCCTCAACACTAAAGCCTTAAAGGTTTTTTTTAAAAAGAGCCAACCCTAAAAACTGCATTCTCGTTAATTTACCAAAATTTGGGGGATGTATTACGCTTGATTACAGAAATACTATGATTAAAGAATCCCCTCCTTTTTTCCTTTGCCTCCCCTCAACTTGTTTTCATGAACAGCCCAAAATTTTCCCCCTGTTTCAAAATTTGGGTTTTTGTCCCTGGGCCAAACTGATTTTGGTCCTTTCCTGCTGTGGTCGGGTGGTTTTCGAGCAGGGAAACCACCACAGACCCCAGAAGAATTTTTTTTGCTGTGGACCCCGCATCCCTTTTTCACTCTTCCCAATCCGGAAAGGCCTGTTATTACCCAAAATTCAGGGCCTTTCAAACCCCAAATTTTCCCTTTCCTCCCCTTTTTTGTCTGTTCAAATCCCCTTTTCCCCGTCCCTTTTGTTGCCAAAAATTTTCTTTTAATCATTCACTTTTAAAACAAATTGGGCCACCAAAGCCCCCTTTCAAACCTCCCTTTTTTTAAAATACCAGTAACTTCACCCCCCTTTTTTTCTTTTTCTCTAATCCCAACTTTGGGGAAATTTGAAAAAAGAATTTTGGTTTGGCCTTTTTTTTTGGTTTCCCATTTTTCCAAGGCTTTGTCCTGACCCCTGACCCTTTCAACCCCCCTTAATTTAAAAAACTTTCTAACCGGCTTTTCCAACCCCCTGAAAACAGAGTCAAACCCCCTTTAAGAAACCCCCGCCAATCTGTTTTAAATCCCGCAACCCAAGCCGGTCTTTCTTTTTTTAAAAAACCTGGAGCGGCTAACTTTGGCCCAATGTCCTTAAACTTCCCCAATAAAATTTTTTCCTCCCTTTTTGGGATTTAAACCGGCCCCTGACAGAATGGTTTTCCCTTTTGTTTGAAGGAAAAAAATTCACAAAATGGCAGGCAGGTTTTTTCCCCTTTCCCTTATCCTTTTTCCACCTTTTGCCGCATTTTCCCGGGGAACCAAGGGTCCTGATCCTTTCCCCTTTAACCCGGGGTTCCCCAAAGGCCCCTGGGGCCCCCCTCTTTCTTCCTTCCTCCCTTAAAGCCGCACCCCCACCTAACTTGGAGAAAACTGGTTTTTTCCTTTCCCCTCCAAAAACGGGGCCCAACTCCGCCTGGGGCCCTCCTCTTTTCTGTACCCCCAAATTCCCCCCGGCTTGGTCATTCCTTCCGGAAAAACTTTTCCCCCCCCCAACACCCGATACACCCAACGTCTTTTGGGCCCCCCCCGTCCGGGAAAAAAAGGGGGGCCCCCACAACTCTCCTGCGGCCAAAATCCTCGGGAGCTGCTCCCCCGAAAATCAACCCCGACAAACGGGGTACCCCCTTTCCCTTCCAGGAAAAGGGGGCCCCCACCCCCGGCCTGGCTTTCACCTTCAACCCTCCCGGTTTGGCCCTCAACCCCGACCCCGCCCGGCCTCCGGGTGACACTCGACGGTTTTAACCTCCCGAAACCCCAACCCCTCCCCCTCCGCCTTCCCTGGTTTGGGGGCTGCTGCACCCTTTAAAAACGGCCTCCCTTCTCAGAAGGCGGGGGCCCCCCCCTAAACCGGGTTGGTCACACCCCCCCCGACTCCCCCCCCAAAACCCCTCCTTTTGGCTTCACCTGGGTAAACCCAAAACCGACCCCTGGCTCCTCCCGGGTTTAACAGCTCCCCCCCGGCTTTAGGCCCCGAAATTTCACCCCAACTCCCCCTTTTCCCCCTTACTGGTTAAAAACCGGTTGGGGCCCCCATCCCTTAAAACACTTTTGGGCCTTTTTGGCGCATGTTGGGTGCTTCCCGACGGTTTTTGGGCCCCGGTTAAATCCTTTTTGGGAACCGGAAAACCCCGCAGTTGGCCGGCAAAGGAAAGATTTTGATTTGGTCGAGCATATACTTGAAATCTGCTTTGGTGCGACAATGCCCTGTTTAGTGAACAAACGAGTGCAAGTGATTTTTTTCTTTTCTCGTCCGGCGCATTCTGCAGGAGCGGAGAGCCGAGAGAAATGACATGCTGTTGTGTAGATACGATCAACATCAGACGGCTGTTTAGTTTAATAAATGAACAAAGACGTGCTATAGAGAAAATGACGGGGGCGGGCCAATTTTTTTTTATGTCATGCGATCTACCAATACTACGCCGTGATCGACGTATTGAGCCCTGATCAAGAGCCATGGCATCATAATGATAGTAATAAGAGGTGGATTAATTCGGGTGGGACTGTGTAGGACCTCACTGAAGGCCCAGGCCCCAGGCCCACGGCCCTCCACTGCTCCCAACACTGGGCAGGATCCAGGGGAACATACTTCTTTGGGCGCCTTAGAGGCTTTTTGTGCGTAGCTGTCTTTGGGCTGGCCAGTAGGGAACATTACCCTCACTGATACGGGAGGGGCTTCCTGTGATTGGGGGCGAAGTGCAAACTTCCTGTTTAGTTCGTCTGTGGCCCAGGTCCCCAGTTTCGCTTCCTCCTCTGCTGCTTTCACTGCTGCCTTCACCTTTTTCTTTGCTTGTGGGGCCCATGCCTTCTCTTTGGCTTCTTCGACCTCTAGTTGGGCTTTCTTCACTCTGTCAGGGCAGTCAGCTTCCATTTTGTCGATATCCTTTTTTCCGGGAAACATTCCTCCTGGCCTCGTCCATCCTTCCCTAACCCATCTTCCAAACACGCTTTCCCATACCCCTTTATCCTTTTCCCATCCTTTCCCTGACCTTTCTTCCATTCTTTCTGTCAGCCATTCTTTCACAGTTAAACTGGCTGTCATCTTGTCTACTTCCCTAAATCTTTCTGTTACTCTGTAATGTCAACACTCTTCCTATTCCTGACGCTACGAAGGTTACTACTGTGAGGACGAAACAAGTGAATATTCCCGATGTTCTATAGTCTTGTACGTGACCTTCGTTCAGTTGGACGGTGTTTGTTAGTTGTTGACCGGGCGGAAGGAGTGGTTCTGCCTGTGGATCTATCGTTTTAAGGGGGTAGGGGTGTCTGATGTGGTCAGTACTACTGCAATTAGTTCGGCCAGTTCTTCCTCCCCAGTCTTATTTACATACAAATCATACACAAAACACATAATAATTCATCTGTTCTCACTGTCTTGTTACATATTTATCTCGGCCTCACTACCTTTAACAAAACCTTCTAAGGACGTTCGTTTTCTATGTTAAATCAGTGCAGGTTCGGGCCCGTGGGCATACTACCTTCTGACAGTTTTCTTGTTTGAATTTTAACATCAGTTTGCTTCTGGAAAATACCCAAACGATTTTCCGGACATGAATTCGATCCCCGAATCTCTGTCAGTGTGTATGGATTACACCCGAGCCACTGATCGAGATACCTCAGGTGCGGCCTTCAGTGTGTATGGAATTCACCCGAGCCACTGAGCCAGCCACCTTCAGGATCTACAATGTCCTCTTTTCGTTTGGTTATTTCTCCTTTCCCAATCCTTCGTTCAAAATTCCATTCATTCGTGTGTACAAGTTATTCTCTAAACATTTTTCTCAGGGTTTTTCAATAAACCGCGGACCCGGTCCGGCCTCCCAGAGGTCTTTGTAACTTGTTTTATCTGTATTATGTTTTACTTTTTAATCACTTTATGATATATTTGTTCTTAATTCAATTTATTTTATGACTGGGTTATACTCACTTCTAGTACTACTGATCAAATTTGTAATATTCAATAGACAATCGTTCGTTTAAACAGGCGTTGTCTTACCTTTTAGTTTT
>NW_026613272.1:0-57297 GCF_029220125.1 Pseudoliparis swirei
CTTTCACCTCTCAGGTTACCTCCTCCTCCACCTCCTCCTCCTCCCTTCACCTCTCAAGTTCACCTCCCTCCTCTTCCTCCTCCTCCCTTCACCTCTCAGGGTTCACCTCCTCCCTCCTCCTCCCTTCACCTCTCAGGATTCACCCCCTCCTCTTCCTCCCTTCACCTCAGGATTCACCTCCTCCCTCCTCCTCCCTTCACCTCTCAGGATTCACCTCCTCCTCTTCCTCCCTTCACCTCAGGATTCACCTCCTCCCTCCTCCTCCCTTCACCTCTCAGGATTCACCTCCTCCTCTTCCTCCCTTCACCTCAGGATTCACCTCCTCCCTCCTCCTCCCTTCACCTCTCAGGATTCCTCCTCCTCCTCCTCCTCCCTTCACCTCTCAGGATTCACCTCCTCCCTTCACCAGGATTCACCTCCTCCCTCTCCTCCTCATCCCTCCCTCCTCCTCCTCCACCTCCTCTCCTCTCACCAGGACTGTTCACCTCATCCCTCCACCTCCTCCTTCTCCTCGGCCAATCCAGCAGATGTTTATCATTTCTATTTTCTTCCTCCTTCCTGTCTTTCTCCTTTTTCACCTCTTCCTTCTCTTGCGCCTCCTCTCCTCCTCTCCTCCTCTCCTCCTCCGGGTGCTGCAGAAGGGAATGTGTTTATGGGTTTACGGAGTTAATGAGGTGATCTGCATCTGTCCAGAGCTGTGAGCTGTTGAATGTTTAGAGGAAGAACAACAGGCAGAGAGAGAGAGAGAATGGGGGGGGGGGGAGAGAGAGATGAGAGAGAGAGAGAGAGGGGGGAGAGGGGAGAAGAGATGAGAGAGGAGAGGGAGGAGAGAGAAGAGAGGGAGAGAAGGGGAGAGAGATTGAGAGGAGAGAGATGAGAGAGAGGGAGCGAGGGGAGGGAGAGAGAGAGAGAGAGAGGGAGAGAGAGAGAGAGGGAGGAGAGAGAGGGGAGAGAGAGGGAGAGGGAGAGAGAGGAGAGAGAGGAGAGAGAGAGAAGGGGAGAGAGAGAGAGAGAGAGGGAGAGAGAGGGGGAGGGAGAGAGAAGGGGGGGAGAGAGAGATGAGAGAGGAGAGAGGGCCGAGGAGAGGAGAGAGAAGGGGAGAGAGAGAGAGGGGAGAGATGAGAGAGGAGGCGAGGGAGAGAGAGAGAAGGGGGGAGAGAGAGAGGGGGAGAGTAAAGGTAAAGTAAATGAGTTTCTCGTTGAGTAATCAAAATATTTATTTATTTATTTCATTATAATTTTGACGATTGAATTGTTTTTCTAAATTTAAATATCTAATTAAAATGTATATAAATATATTTTTATATATATATGTATATATAAATATATATACATTCCACCATGTGAAGGCTTCAGGACACCAGGAGGTCAGCAGGTGTTCACGGAGGAGGAGAGGAGGAAATGATGAGGAGGAGAGGGGGAGGAAATGATGAGAGGAGGAGAAGAGGGAGAAGAGGAGAAATGAGAGGAGAGGAGAAAACAGTGAGGAGGAGGATGAGAAATGAGGAGAGGAGGAGAAGAGGAGGAAATGAGGAGGAGGAGAGGAGGAAACATGAGGAGGATGAGAGGAGAGAGAGGAATGATGAGGAGGAGAGAGAATGAGAAGAGGAGGAAATGATGAGGAGGAGAGGAGGAGGAAATGATGAGGAGAAGATGAGGAGGGAGAAGGAAATGAGGAGGAGGAGAGGAGGAAATGAGGAGGAGGAGAGGAGGAAATGATGAGGAGAGGAGGATGAGGAGGAGAAGAGGAGGAAATGATGAGGGAAGATGAGGAGGCGGGAGGAGGAGAATGAGAGGAGGAGGAGGAGGAAATGAGGAGAGGGGGAGGAAATGATGAGAGGAGGAGGAAATGAGGAGGAGAGGAGGATGAGGAAATGATGAGGAGAGGAGGAGAAGAGGAGGAAATGAGGAGGAGAGGAGGAAATGATGAGGAGAGGAGGAGGAAATGATGAGGAGAGGAGGAGGAGGAGAGGAGGAAATGATGAGGAGAGGAGGAAATGATGAGGAGGAGAGGATGAGGAGGAGAAGAGGAGGAAATGAGGAGGAGGAGAGGATGAGGAGGAAATGAGGAGGAGGAGAGGATGAGGAGGAGAAGAGGAGGAAATGAGGAGGAGGAGCGCCTACTCAAAGAGTCAGACTCAGTCAGCTGGTTTGCGATCTGCATCCTGATTGGTCCGTTTACCCATCAGCAGTCCAGCCGACGTCCTCGACCCCGAGCTGACCTTTGAGGCCCGTGTTGGACCCGGGGGCGTTGAGGAAACAAGAGGTCCCTGAACGCAACATGCAGCTGCAGAGCAACCTGAACTGTGCAGGGCGAGAGAGCAGCTCAAGGAGGAGGAGCTCCGGGAGGAGGAGCTCAAGTAGGAGGAGCTCAAGGAGGAGGAGCTCCGGGAGGAGGAACTCAAGTAGGAGGAGCTCAAGGAGGAGGAGCTCAAGTAGGAGGAGCTCCGGCTGCATTCTAAAATGCGACCCCAGACCAGCAGGTGGAGCCGGCGAGACGCTAGTAGGAGAATGAAGCCACGTGGCTTCATTCTCCTACTGACCCTGAAGGGGACTTCCTCTCCTGGGCCAGCAAGACAGAAACAATCTTGGGATGAACCGTGACGCCTCCCACGACGATGCAGATGCTCCTCCTCGCCTCCTCCTCCTCCTCACCGCCTCTTCCTCCTCGCCGCCTCCTCCTCCTCACCACCTCCTCCTCACCGCCTCCTCCTCGCCGCCTCCTCCTCGCCGCCTCCTCACCGCCTCCTCCTCGCCGCCTCCTCCTCCTCCTCGCTGCCTCCTCCTCCTTCTCACCGCCTCCTCCTCCTCACCTCCTTGCATCGACCTGGTATTGCAGTACCTCCAGGAGCGGTGCCCCTTTTTGAGGGTGGTGGCTCCAGCAGGTTTACTTGGCTGGTGTGGTCACGGCCTTGGTTCCCTCAGACACCGCGTGCTTCGCCAGCTCCGGGCAGCAGGCGGACAGGTCTGGATCCTGGAAGTGATGGTGGAGGCGCTTGTTGTAGTGAGCCAGGCGAGCGGCCTCACAGGCGATGCGCTCAGATGTCGTTCACGGCAGTTCATGATGCCCATGGTCTTGAGGAGATGCCATCGGTGGACCTCTTCATCACCTTGTACACGTGATGGCGTAGCTCTCCTTCCTGGACTTGCCTCTTCTTGCCGGTCTTGGTCGCGGTCTTATTGACGGCTTTCTTGGAGCCCTTCTTGGGCGCTTTGACGGTGGCTTCAGGCATGATTGACTGATTCACCGACTCCTCCTCCTCACCTCCTCCTCGCGGCCTCCTCCTCACCGCCTCCTCCTCACCGCCTCCTCCTCCTCCTCGCCGCCTCCTCCTCCTCACCACCTCCTCCTCCTCACCGCCTCCTCCTCCTCCCTCCTCACCGCCGCCTCCTCCTCACCGCCTCCTCCTCACCGCCTCCTCCTCCTCACCTCCTCACCGCCTCCTCCTCCTCCTCACCTCCTCCTCCTCCTCCTCACCGCCTCCTCCTCCTCCTCGCCCTCCTCCTCCTCGCCGCCTCCTCCTCACCGCCTCCTCCTCCTCACCTCCTCCTCCTCCTCACCGCCTCCTCCTCCTCACCGCCTCCTCCTCCTCCTCACCGCCTCCTCCTCACCGCCTCCTCCTCCTCCTCGCCGCCTCCTCCTCCTCACCGCCTCCTCCTCACCGCCTCCTCCTCCTCCTCGCCGCCTCCTCACCGCCTCCTCCTCCTCCTCCTCCTCCGCCTCCTCCTCCTCCTCCTCACCGCCTCCTCCTCCTCACCTCCTCCTCCTCCTCGCCGCCTCCTCCTCCTCCTCCTCACCTCCTCCTCACCGCCTCCTCCTCCTCCTCCTCACCGCCTCCTCCTCCTCACCGCCTCCTCCTCACCTCCTCCTCCTCCTCCTCCTCCCTCCTCCTCCTCCTCACCGCCTCCTCCTCCTCCTCACAGCCTCCTCCTCCGCCTCCTCCTCGCCGCCTCCTCCTCCTCGCCGCCTCCTCCTCCTCGCCTCCTCCTCACCGCCTCCTCCTCACCGCCTCCTCCTCCTCGCCGCCTCCTCCTCACCGCCTCCTCCTCCTCCTCACCGCCTCCTCCCCTCCTCCTCACCGCCTCCTCCTCACCGCCTCCTCCTCCTCCTCGCCGCCTCCTCCTCACCGCCTCCTCCTCCTCGCCGCCTCCTCCTCACCGCCTCCTCCTCACCGCCTCCTCCTCACCGCCTCCTCCTCCTCCTCCTCCTCACCTCCTCCTCCTCACCGCCTCCTCCTCCTCCTCCTCGCCGCCTCCTCCTCACCGCCTCCTCCTCGCCGCCTCCTCCTCCTGCCTCCTCCTCCTCACCGCCTCCTCCTCCTCCTCGCCGCCTCCTCCTCACCGCCTCCTCCTCCTCCTCACCGCCTCCTCCTCACCGCCTCCTCCTCCTCCTCGCCTCCTCCTCACCGCCTCCTCCTCACCGCCTCCTCCTCCTCCTCACTGCCTCCTCCTCCTCACCGCCTCCTCACCGCCTCCTCCTCCTCCTCGCCGCCTCCTCCTCACCGCCTCCTCCTCGCCGCCTCCTCCTCACCGCCTCCTCCTCCTCCTCCTCCTCTCCTCCTCGCCGCCTCCTCCTCACCGCCTCCTCCTCCTCACCGCCTCCTCCTCCTCCTCCTCCTCCTCCTCCTCCTCCTCCTCCTCCTCCTCCTCCTCCTCCTCGCCTCCTCCTCCTCACCTCCTCCTCCTCACCGCCTCCTCCTCCTCCTCACCGCCTCCTCCTCCTCCTCCTCGCCTCCTCCTCCTCCTCCTCCTCCTCACCGCCTCCTCCTCCTCCTCGCCGCCTCCTCCTCACCGCCTCCTCCTCCTCGCCGCCTCCTCACCGCCTCCTCCTCCTCCTCGCCTCACCTCCTCCTCCTCCTCCTCTCCGCCTCCTCACCTCCTCCTCTCCGCCTCCTCACCTCCTCCTCTCCGCCTCCTCACCTCCTCCTCACCTCCTCCTCTCCGCCTCCTCACCTCCTCCTCACCTCCTCCTCACCGCCTCCTCTCCGCCTCCTCACCTCCTCCTCCTCCTCCTCCTCGCCGCCTCCTCCTCCTCCTCACCGCCTCCTCCTCGCCGCCTCCTCCTCCGCCTCCTCCTCCTCCTCCTCACCGCCTCCTCCTCCTCACCGCCTCCTCCTCCTCACCGCCTCCTCCTCCTCCTCGCCGCCTCCTCCTCACCGCCTCCTCCTCCTCACCGCCTCCTCCTCCTCCTCGCCGCCTCCTCCTCCTCACCGCCTCCTCCTCCTCACCGCCTCCTCCTCACCGCCTCCTCCTCCTCCTCCTCGCCGCCTCCTCCTCCTCACCGCCTCCTCCTCCTCGCCGCCTCCTCCTCCTCGCCGCCTCCTCCTCGCCGCCTCCTCTCAACTCGCCGCACCGGGAGCTCCTCACTTAACAATCTGGAGCTCGTAATGTGCGGCGAGGAGGAGCACTCGTCTCCCAGCATGCACTCTGTTCTCTCCTGCTCCGCTCCGTCGCCTGGAGGGACAGGATAACGATTCATGAGAAGAGTCGTGTCGAGTTTCCGTCTATAAAATATATATATATATTTATATCTATAATATATGTATATATTATATATTTATGCATATTCATATATTTATATCAGCGCTGAACAGATAATGTGATCGTTCATTTTCTCATCTGTTAGACGTGAAAGAGTCCAGGAAGTATTTTCAGTTTGATGCCAACAAGAAGAAGAAGAAGAAGAAAACACCAGATAAACAAAATATACGATCATAGATATACATCGTCTGTACATATATATCTCTATATATTATATATGTATGTGTACATAGATATATTATATAATATATATAGATATATTACATAATATATAGAGATATATTATATAATATATAGAGATATGTTATAATATATAGAGATATGTTATAACATGTCGAGATATATGTTATAATATGTAGAGATATAGGAACATCAGGCTCCTCATCACACACTCCTTCATGTTGACTCTAGAGCACCACATGTGTATTAATCCGCCGCTGAAAGTAGTCCCCACAACGGACACAATGTGTGAGTTCCAGAGCCTTAGTTAATCTTCCTCGTACTTTAATACTTTAATACGCATTCCTTTCATGTGCGACGGCATGTCTGGGCATTGTGGGTAAAGTTATGATATGAATCACGGGGCTGAGAAACGAGGACATTCATAAAGTCAAACATTTGTGATTAAGTAGAACAAAAAGTTCTCTGAACAAACTGTATTTGTTTTGATCTCGACTCCACCGAGCGGCGATGTGTTCATGAACTGCAGCACGATGGCCTGATGACTGAATCATGAACACACGACCTTCAGAACATTGATTTAGGAACAGAATTTGATCTAAAATGATGTATATATGAAAATCATATTCTTCTCTTTTTGAGACCGTGATCCGGTCCTCGTCTCACCATCCCTCGTGAGAGGTCATACCCACAATGCACTGCAGAGCCACGCCCTCTCCGTGAAGCGTCGCTCTGCAGGAGCAGCCGCTCCTCTACACGAATGAAGCATAAAGAGAGATGCTCTCTCCTCAGGCTGCGCCTCCTCAGGCTGCGCCTCCTCAGGCTGCAGTGGACGAGCTTTCATCGGCTCGTCGGGGAGAAAATGATAAAGTAAAATAAAACCTGAGCTGAGACATGAATCCATGAACTCGTACGTTGCTCCGCTTCACGCCTCCTCCGGGGAGCGCCTGAGCGTTTGGTGCCGAGCGGAAGACGAGCAGAGCGTCCTCTCGGTAAGGAGAGGATTACGACGAGGCTCCTCGCTCCTGGGAGCCAATCAGCTTCAGGAACACGCTCCATGTGACCGGAGTCAAACTTAAAGTTACGGAGACACGGAAGGTTTCCCGCCGCGGTGGCTCCTCATTTACATACTGCAGCCACAGAGGTATCCAGGTAGTGGGAGGAGCTGTGGGAGGAGCCGTGAGAGTAGATGTAGGAGGAGCTTTGGGAGGAGCTGAAGGAGGAGCCGTGGGAGGAGCTGTAGGAAGAGCCGTGGGAGGAGCTGAAGGAGGAGCCGTGGGAGGAGATGTGGGAGGAGCCGTAGGAGGAGCTGTAGGAGGAGCCGTGAGAGTAGATGTAGGAGGAGCTTTGGGAGGAGCTGAAGGAGGAGCCGTGGGAGATGTGGGAGGAGCTGTAGGAGGAGCCGTGGGAGGAGCTGAAGGAGGAGCCGTGGGAGGAGATGTGGGAGGAGCTGTGGGAGGCTGTGAGAGATGTGGGAGGAGCTTTGGGAGGAGCTGAAGGGGCCGTGTGGGAGCTGTGGGGAGCCGTGGGAAGGAGGAGCCGTGGAGGAGGCGTGAAGAAATGAATGGTAAATATTAGAATACGCAGGAACAATTTTCATGTTCATAAATCATTTAGTGACATTAACATTCCTGTTTAACATATTTATGGACTTATTAACATTTATGTCTGTATTTACCTGTTTATGTCTATATAACATATACATATATATATATATATACATATTATATGTTATATATACAGGTATATATATACATATATATTTTTATATATATATGTATATATATACCTGTATATATAACATTTACAGGACGTCTACATCAACATATATCTATAGAAACATGACTATACTAGAATGGGCACTCGGTAGAGCGCATACCTTCGCATATCACAAGATTGGGCATTGAATTATGAACATTTTGGCATTAGTTGCCAATTGGACAAAAATGTATCGTGCTATGGTAAAAAAAAAGTGTTTGACCTTTCCATGACCTTGACCTTTGACCCGATTGATCCCAAAATCTAATCAAATGGTCCCCGGATAATAACCAATCATCCCACCAAATTCCATGTGATTCAAGAAGATTTGACCTGTTCATGACCTTTGACCTTGACCTTTGACCCGATCGATCCCAAAATCTAATCAACTGGTCCCCGGATAATAAACAATCATCCCACCAAATTTCATGCGATTCGGTTCAATACTTTTTGAGTTTTGCGAATAACACAAATACAAATAAATGGCGATCAAAACATAACCTTCCGGCATTTTCAATGCGAAGGTAATAAACAAGATGTCTGCATGAGGACGGAGGACTCTACCCGTCTCTTTCCGTCTCTTTCTGTCTCTTTCTGTCTCTATCCGTCTCTATCCGTCTCTTTCTGTCTCTTTCCGTCTCTTTCCGTCTCTTTCCGTCTCTTTCTGTCTCTATCTGTCTCTAGCCGTCTCCTCCATCTTGTGTGACTTCCTGAAGCGCTAAGTGGCCGACAGCTCGTCCACTTCCTGTCTCCCTCAGGTGGAGGTGACAGCTCGTCCACTTCCTGTCTCCCTCAGGTGGAGGTGACAGCTCGTCCACTTCCTGTCTCCCTCAGGTGGAGGTGACAGCTCGTCCACTTCCTGTCTCCCTCAGGTGGAGGTGACAGCTCGTCCACTTCCTGTCTCCCTCAGGTGGAGGTGACAGCTCGTCCACTTCCTGTCTCCCTCAGGTGGAGGTGACAGCTCGTCCACTTCCTGTCTCCCTCAGGTGGAGGTGACAGCTCGTCCACTTCCTGTCTCCCTCAGGTGGAGGTGACAGCTCGTCCACTTCCTGTCTCCCTCAGGTGGAGGTGACAGCTCGTCCACTTCCTGTCTCCCTCAGGTGGAGGTGACAGCCGGCCGTCTCTCTGCCGCGGCGACGCTCCTCCATTAGCGCTGGATGCTAGCGAGGCGTTGCCGGGGGCGACGGCTGCTGTTGGCATCCATCACTCTGGGAACCAGGAAATGCAACAGGGGAGTAATGTGGAACAGATTGGAGCGGTGTGCAGCCGGCTGCTCCGCCATCACCACGGTGACACAACAACAACAAGTAAACAACCACACAGCCCGGGGGAACAGGACAACAAGACAACAAAACAACAAGATGAGGTCGCCAATGAAAGTGGACCAGAAACAATCGGGAGATAAATACCGACCCGGAGGAAGAGCGGGGAGGAGGGGCCAAGCGAGGAAGAGGAAGAGGAGGGAAGAGAAGGCCACCAGTCTTTGGGATGGAATATATCCGTCTCCAGTTGGCGGTGTCTTCCAGTCTTTGTGCTAAGCTAGGCTAGCAGTTCCCCCTGCTTCCAGTCTTTGTGCTAAGCTAGGCTAGCAGTTCCCCTGCTTCCAGTCTTTGTGCTAAGCTAGGCTAGCAGTTCCCCTGCTTCCAGTCTTTGTGCTAAGCTAGGCTAGCAGTTCCCCCTGCTTCCAGTCTTTGTGCTAAGCTAGCAGTTCCCCCTGCTTCCAGTCTTTGTGCTAAGCTTGGCTAGCAGTTCCCCTGCTTCCAGTCTTTGTGCTAAGCTAGGCTAGCAGTTCCCCCTGCTTCCAGTCTTTGTGCTAAGCTTGGCTAGCAGTTCCCCTGCTTCCGGTCTTTGTGCTAAGCTAGGCTAGCAGTTCCCCTGCTTCCAGTCTTTGTGCTAAGCTAGGCTAGCAGTTCCCCCTGCTTCCAGTCTTTGTGCTAAGCTAGGCTAGCAGTTCCCCCTGCTTCCGGTCTTTGTGCTTGTTGACGTCCTCAAATCCTTCATTTTCCAGAGTAGAGACATGAATATGAATAATGCAGCCGCTCCGCAGTAAATACCGGCTCCGCCGTGGCGTTGAGTCTGAAGTGTGAAGCGTAATCGCCGTGTGTCCGCCGGGCTTCAGGGGGAAGCCGTCTTTGTTCTGTGTGACAACATGGGACCAGCTGGCTTATTTATGGACGCCTATTCTTCTGATGCTTCCCGCGTCGCTCCGATCATTCATCATTTAAAAGATGCCAGTCCATAAATGATATGAGTGAATGATTCATTCAGGCACTACGTGAAGTAAATAGTGTGTAAGCTGCTGGAGGAGGAGAGAAGAGGAGGAGGAGAGAGGAGAGGAGAAGAGGAGAGGAGGAGGAGGAGGAGAGAAGGAGAGGAGGAGAGAGGAGAGGAGCTCCTCTTTAATTCATCGTAACGAGGAGGAGCCTCACTGTACAAAACAGACACAACACAGAGTTCAGATTATAGTGAAGGAAGAGAAGAGGATATAACACACTCCTCTTCCTCCACCTGCTCCTTCTCTCCCTTCTCATTCCTCCTTCTCTCCTTCCTCCGCCTCCTCTTCCTCCTTCTCTTTCATTGATTCCTCTTCCTCTCCTCGATCTCTTTCTCCTCCTCTCCTAGTCTCCTCTTCTTTCTACTCCTCCTCCACTCCTCCTCAGGGAGAACAGTCCGTCCTCTTTTGCGTCCTTGCTGACATCAGCGTGCCCCCCCCCCTGGACAGCTGTTCTTTGGAGGGAGGCCACCTCATTGGCCCTCCGGAGCCCCTCCCCCTGCAGCTGATGGATCACCTGTCCTGAGGACCTGCTGTGCTGTTCCTGAAGGTTCCTCATGAGCTCAGCAACCAGGAGGTGCAGGAGGAGGAGTGGATGCTCCAGAGGAGTGAAGGAGGTGTCACACATGGAGGTGAGAACCTGGTCCTGTGATGAGGAGCAACCCCCCGACCTCTGACCCCCGACCTCTCCTCTGAGAACTCTTTGAGTCTGAAGGCGTCTCCAAACAAGGAGGTGACCTGCGCCTCCTTCCTTGCGACTCCTGTTCTTTCATTCCCTGAGACAAAGAACGTTGATGCTGAGCTTCTCCCGACCCGAACACGGCGTCCTTCAAGCCACCAGGTCACGTGACCAGGAGATGACATGACCAGGAGGTCACATGACCAGGAGATGACATGACCAGGAGGTCACATGACCAGGAGGTCACATGACCAGGAGATGACATGACCAGGAGGTCACATGACGCCCAGCTGACTCACCTCGGTTCACTCCACCAACAGAGAAACAACTAGGAGTCACGGAGAGGAGGAAGAGGAGGAGAAGGAGAAGTAGGAGAAGGAGCATCTCTAAACTCCGACCTGCTGAGAGTTGAGATGTGATTTATATTTTAACTCAAATCTTTTGGGTTTCTTTAAATATTTTAATTCATGTTTAACATGATGATTCATGTTTAAAATGATGATTCATGTTTAACATGATGATTCATGTTTAACATGATGATTCATGTTTTAAATGATTCATGTTTAACATGATTCTTAAAATGATGATTCATGTTTAACATGATTCATGTTTAACATGATGATTCATGTTTTAAATGATTCATGTTTAACATGATTCTTAAAATGATGATTCATGTTTAACATGATGATTCATGTTTAACATGATGATTCATGTTTAAAATGATGATTCATGTTAAACATGATGATTGATGTTGAACATAAACATTATCTCCCTCCTCTTCAGTTGTTCATGTGGAGCATTCTCTGTATTAAGTGACGCTAACGTACCTCCTCTTCCTCCACCAAGGTGCATTGTGGGAAACATCCAGAGGCTCATGGCAGGTCGGTTGCCACAGAGATGAAAACAACAGCGACAGGAAACAGAATTACCGTCTGAGGAGTCAGAGGAGGAAGTGATCTTCACAGGAAGTCCCCCGAGACACATCACAGCTGATTAGAGAGGGGGGGGGGAGGAATGAAGAGGGAGGAGAACAAGGAGTAGACCTCGTGGTGCTGGACCCGGCTGGACCCGGCTGGACCCGGCTGGACCCGGCGTTCAGGAGCCGTCGACCACGACAACGCTCACGTCTATTTAGACATCGTGGGTTCATCTCACGCTGGAGACTACAGAAAAACATGAAATAAAAACATGAAATAAAAATATAAAATAAAAACATGAAATAAAAACATTAACAAAAACATAAATAAAAAATATTCAATGAAAATATAAAATAACTAAAAAAAAATAAAAAAAGATTAAATGAAAACACAAAATAAAAAGATCGAATCAGTACATTAAAAATATAAAATTAAAACGAAAATATGAAATCTAAAATATCAAATCCCCCAAAAAAGAAATATATATGAAATAAAAATGTTTTTAAAAAGATTAAATGAAAATTGTAAAAAACAAACAAAAAACAACATTTTTTATAAAAAACATAAAAACATAAAATAAAAACATAAAATAAAAACATCAAACCACAGGTCATGTGGTCACCTGACAGGTCATGTGGTCACGTGAGTCGTCATAGCAACATGTCCATGATGTCTGCTCCGGGTTGTGAACGATCCGTCGCCGTTCTCTACATTTAATGAGCTTTCTGAAGTTAATGTTCAGCCATCAATGTGTTATGTAATAATATATTAAAGTCTTATATTCAATCTGCTGAGAACACATTAATAAACTAATCAAATACATATTGGAGGAGCAGACAGGAAGCCAGGAGGAGGAGAGGAGGAGCAGACAGGAAGCCAGGAAGAGGAGAGGAGGAGCAGACAGGAAGCCAGGAGGAGGAGAGGAGGAGCAGACAGGAAGCCAGGAGGAGGAGAGGAGGAGCAGACAGGAAGCCAGAAGAGGAGAGGAGGAGCAGACAGGAAGCCAGGAAGAGGAGAGGAGGAGCAGACAGAAAGCCAGGAGGAGGAGAGGAGGAGCAGACAGGAAGCCAGGAGGAGGACATCGCCGCCATCTTTAAATAAAAACAAAACACATTTTAGTTCAAACTATTTAATGCGTCTCCTCTTTTGTTCTCTTTGTGCTCGTGGAATCGACGGCATGAGAACCCTCCTCCTCCTCCTCCTCCCCACCCCTCCTCCAAAACTGTTCCAGTCCACATGAACCGGTTCCCTCAGGGGGTCCGCGTCGCAGCGAGGGTCCTCCATGTGGACCGCCTGATCGTCGGGGGTAATGGGACCATTGATCCACCACCAGAACCACTTCTCTGGTATCGATCCCAGTGGATCGTAATGGGGGGCCTTCGTCTACGGGCCAGTTCGCTGCAAGTGGGCCCTTGAGGACTCGTTGGGCCATTGAGGACTCGTTGGGTCCATGTGGACTCGTTGGGTCCATGTGGACTCGTTGGGCCATGTGGACTCGTTGGGCCATGTGGACTCGTTGGGCCATGTGGACTCGTTGGGCCATGTGGACTCGTTGGGCCATGTGGACTCGTTGGGCCATGTGGACTGGGTCCATGTGGACTCGTTGGGCCATGTGGACTCGTTGGGCCATGTGGACTCGTTGGGCCATGTGGACTCGTTGGGCCATGTGGACTCGTTGGGCCCTTGAGGACTCGTTGGGCCATGTGGACTCGTTGGGCCATGTGGACTCGTTGGGCCATGTGGACTCGTTGGGCCATGTGGACTCGTTGGGCCATGTGGACTCGTTGGGCCATGTGGACTCGTTGGGCCATGTGGACTCGTTGGGCCATGTGGACTCATTGGCCATGTGGACTCGTTGGGCCATGTGGACTTCGTTGGGCCATATGGACTCGTTGGGCCATGTGGACTCGTTGGGCCATGTGGACTCGTTGGGCCATGTGGACTCGTTGGGCCATGTGGACTCGTTGGACCATGTGGACTCGTTGGGCCATGTGGACTCGTTGGGCCATGTGGACTCGTTGGGCCCATGTGGACTCATTGGGCCCTTGAGGACTCGTTGGGCCATGTGGACTCGTTGGGTCCATGTGGACTCATTGGGCCCATCCATCCATCCATCTATCCATCAATCCATCCATCCATCCATCTATCCATCAATCCATCCAGACATCCATCCATCCATCTATACATCCATCCATCTATCCATCAATCCATCCATCCATCCATCAAGCCATCCATCCAGACATCCATCCATCTATCTATACATCCATCCATCCATCCATCTATACATCCATCCATCCATTGATCTATCCACCCTGACCCCTGACCTCTGACCCTAGCTCTCTCCAGTCCCAATAGAGTGAATACATGTGTAATTGTAGTGATTCCTCTGCAGGAGGAACCGGCTCCGGCTGATTAGTGTTTGGGTTAATATGAGCGGCCAATCATCCAGGGACAAAGGGGGGGGGGGGGGGGGCAATTATAATCCCTCATATTGTCAAAACGGGAACATAATGTCCTGCAGGAGCTTTGCTGTCTCTACCCGCGCAGACAAAAGATACACGATTGGTCGGCTGCTCGTGTGAACAGAGAGAAATATAGAAATAACAAAGATGCATCACAACAATGATCGTTAAGAGAGAAACACAACATCTCCTGACAACTAGAGGGCGATCTCTTGGCCACTAGAGGGCGATCTCTTGGCCACTAGAGGGCGATCTCTTGGCCACTAGAGGGCGATCTCCTGACAACTAGAGGGCGATCTCCTGACAACTAGAGGGCGATCTCCTGACAACTAGAGGGCGATCTCTTGGTCACTAGAGGGCGATCTCTTGGCCACTAGAGGGCGATCTCCTGACAACTAGAGGGCGATCTCCTGACAACTAGAGGGCGATCTCTTGGCCACTAGAGGGCGATCTCCTGGCCACTAGAGGGCGATCTCTTGGCCACTAGAGGGCGATCTCTTGGCCACTAGAGGGCGATCTCCTGACAACTAGAGGGCGATCTCCTGACAACTAGAGGGCGATCTCCTGACAACTAGAGGGCGATCTCTTGGTCACTAGAGGGCGATCTCCTGACAACTAGAGGGCGATCTCTTGGTCACTAGAGGGCGATCTCCTGGCCACTAGAGGGCGATCTCCTGGCCACTAGAGGGCGATCTCTTGGCCACTAGAGGGCGATCTCTTGACCACTAGAGGGCGATCTCCTGACAACTAGAGGGCGATCTCTTGGCCACTAGAGGGCGATCTCCTGGTCACTAGAGGGCGATCTCCTGACAACTAGAGGGCGATCTCTTGGCCACTAGAGGGCGATCTCTTGGTCACTAGAGGGCGATCTCCTGACCACTAGAGGGCGATCTCTTGGCCACTAGAGGGCGATCTCCTGACAACTAGAGGGCGATCTCTTGGCCACTAGAGGGCGATCTCCTGGCCACTAGAGGGCGATCTCTTGGCCACTAGAGGACGATCTCTTGGCCACTAGAGGGCGATCTCCTGACAACTAGAGGGCAATCTCTTGGCCACTAGAGGGCGATCTCCTGGCCACTAGAGGGCGATCTCTTGGCGACTAGAGGGCGATCTCCTGGCCAGTAGAGTGCGATCTCCTGGCCACTAGAGGGCGATCTCCTGGCCACTAGAGGGCGATCTCTTGGCCACTAGAGGGCAATCTCTTGGCCACTAGAGGGCGATCTCCTGACAACTAGAGGGCGATCTCTTGGCCACTAGAGGGCGATCTCTTGGCCACTAGAGGGCGATCTCTTGGCCACTAGAGGGCGATCTCCTGACAACTAGAGGGCGATCTCTTGGCCACTAGAGGGCGATCTCTTGGCCACTAGAGGCGATCTCCTGACAACTAGAGGGCGATCTCCTGACAACTAGAGGGCGATCTCTTGGTCACTAGAGGGCGATCTCTTGGCCACTAGAGGGCGATCTCCTGACAACTAGAGGGCGATCTCCTGACAACTAGAGGGCGATCTCCTGGTCACTAGAGGGCGATCTCTTGGCCACTAGAGGGCGATCTCTTGGTCACTAGAGGGCGATCTCTTGGTCACTAGAGGGCGATCTCCTGACAACTAGAGGGCGATCTCCTGGCCACTAGAGGGCGATCTCTTGGCCACTAGAGGGCGATCTCCTGACAACTAGAGGGCGATCTCTTGGCCACTAGAGGGCGATCTCCTGACAACTAGAAGGCGATCTCTTGGTCACTAGAGGGCGATCTCTTGGCCACTAGAGGGCGATCTCCTGGCCACTAGAGGGCGATCTCTTGGCCACTAGAGGGCAATCTCCTGGCCACTAGAGGGCGATCTCCTGGCCACTAGAGGGCGATCTCCTGGCCACTAGAGGGCGATCTCCTGGCCACTAGAGGGCGATCTCTTGGCCACTAGAGGGCGATCTCCTGGCCACTAGAGGGCGATCTCCTGGCCACTAGAGGGCGATCTCTTGGCCACTAGAGGGCGATCTCCTGACAACTAGAGGGCGATCTCTTGGCCACTAGAGGGCGATCTCCTGGCCACTAGAGGGCGATCTCCTGGCCACTAGAGGCGATCTCCTGGCCACTGAGGGCGATCTCCTGACAACCAGGAGGGCGATCTCCTGGCCACTAGAGGCCGATCTCCTGGCCACTAGTGGGCGATCTCCTGGCACTAGAGGGCGATCTCTTGGCCACTAGAGGGCGATCTCCTGACAACTAGAGGGCGATCTCTTGGCCACTAGAGGGCGATCTCCTGGCCACTAGAGGGCGATCTCCTGGCCACTAGAGGGCGATCTCCTGGCCACTAGAGGGCGATCTCCTGGCCACTAGAGGGCGATCTCCTGACAACTAGAATGCGATCTCTTGGCCACTAGAGGGCAATCTCCTGACAACTAGAGGGCGATCTCCTGGTCACTAGAGGGCAATCTCTTGGTCACTAGAGGGCGATCTCTTGGCCACTAGAGGGCGATCTCCTGACAACTAGAGGGCGATCTCTTGGTCACTAGAGGGCGATCTCCTGACAACTAGAGGGCGATCTCTTGGTCACTAGAGGGCGATCTCCTGACAACTAGAGGGCGATCTCTTGGCCACTAGAGGGCGATCTCCTGGCCACTAGAGGGCGATCTCTTGGCCACTAGAGGGCGATCTCTTGGCCACTAGAGGGCGATCTCTTGGCCACTAGAGGGCGATCTCCTGACAACTAGAGGGCGATCTCCTGACAACTAGAGGGCGATCTCTTGGTCACTAGAGGGCGATCTCCTGACAACTAGAGGGCGATCTCTTGGTCACTAGAGGGCGATCTCCTGGCCACTAGAGGGCGATCTCCTGGCCACTAGAGGGCGATCTCTTGGCCACTAGAGGGCGATCTCTTGACCACTAGAGGGCGATCTCCTGACAACTAGAGGGCGATCTCTTGGTCACTAGAGGGCGATCTCCTGACAACTAGAGGGCGATCTCTTGGCCACTAGAGGGCGATCTCTTGGTCACTAGAGGGCGATCTCCTGACCACTAGAGGGCGATCTCTTGGCCACTAGAGGGCGATCTCCTGACCAATAGAGGGCGATCTCCTGACAACTAGAGGGCGATCTCTTGGCCACTAGAGGGCGATCTCCTGGCCACTAGAGGGCGATCTCTTGGCCACTAGAGGACGATCTCTTGGCCACTAGAGGGCGATCTCCTGACAACTAGAGGGCGATCTCTTGGCCACTAGAGGGCGATCTCCTGGCCACTAGAGGGCGATCTCTTGGCGACTAGAGGGCGATCTCCTGGCCAGTAGAGTGCGATCTCCTGGCCACTAGAGGGCGATCTCCTGGCCACTAGAGGGCAATCTCTTGGCCACTAGAGGGCGATCTCCTGACAACTAGAGGGCGATCTCTGGCCACCAGAGGCGATCTCTTGGCCACTAGAGGCGATCTCTGGCCACTAGAGGGCGATCTCTGGCCACCAGAGGCGATCTCCTGGCAACTGAGGGCGATCTCTGGCCACCAGAGGGCGATCTCTTGGCCACCAGAGGCGATCTCCTGACAACTAGAGGGCGATCTCCTGACAACTAGAGGGCGATCTCCTGGCCACTAGAGGGCGATCTCTTGGCCACTAGAGGGCGATCTCCTGACAACTAGAGGGCGATCTCTTGGCCACTAGAGGGCGATCTCCTGGCCACTAGAGGGCGATCTCCTGGCCACTAGAGGGCGATCTCTTGGCCACTAGAGGGCGATCTCCTGACAACTAGAGGGCGATCTCCTGGCCACTAGAGGGCGATCTCCTGGCCACTAGAGGGCGATCTCTTGGCCACTAGAGGGCGATCTCTTGGCCACTAGAGGCGATCTCTTGGCCACTGAGGGCGATGTCCTTGCAACTAGATGGCGATCTCTTGGCCACTAGAGGCGATCTCTTGGCCACAGAGGCGATCTCCTGACAACTAGAGGCGATCTCCTGGCCACTGAGGCGATCTCCTGGCCACCTGAGGCGATCTCCTGGCCACTAGAGGCGATCTCTTGGCCACTGAGGCGATCTCTTGGCCACCAGAGGCGATCTCTTGGCCACTGAGGCGATCTCTGGACAACCAGAGGGCGATCTCCTGGTCCACTAGAGGGCGATCTCCTGACAACCAGAGGCGATCTCCTGACAACTAGAGGGCGATCTCCTGGCTACCAGAGGCGATCTCCTGACAACCAGAGGCGATCTCCTGGTCACTGAGGACGATCTCTGGCCACCAGAGGCGATCTCTGGCCACCAGAGGGCCATCTCCTGACAGAGGCGATCTCTGAGGCGATCTCCTGACAACAGAGGGCGATCTCCTGACAACCAGAGGCGATCTCTTGGTCACTAGAGGGCGATCTCTTGGCCACTAGAGGGCGATCTCCTGACAACTAGAGGGCGATCTCCTGGTCACTAGAGGTCGATCTCTTGGCCACTAGAGGGCGATCTCCTGACAACTAGAGGGCGATCTCCTGACAACTAGAGGGCGATCTCTTGGTCACTAGAGGGTGATCTCCTGACAACTAGAGGGCGATCTCCTGACAACTAGAGGGCGATCTCCTGGCCACTAGAGGCGCATCTCTTGGCCACTGAGGCGATCTCCTGACCACTAGAGGGCGATCTCCTGGCCACTAGAGGCGATCTCTTGGCACTGAGGGCGATCTCCTGACAACTAGAGGGCGATCTCTTGGCCACCAGAGGCGATCTCTGGCCACTAGAGGGCGATCTCCTGCCACTAGAGGCGATCTCCTGGCCACTAGAGGCAATCTCCTGGCCACCAGAGGCGATCTCCTGGCCACCAGAGGGCGATCTCCTGGCCACCAGAGGCGATCTCCGGCCACTAGAGGCGATCTCTGGCCACTAGAGGCGATCTCTTGGCCACCAGAGGCGATCTCTTGGCCACTAGAGGGCGATCTCCTGGCCACCAGAGGGCGATCTCCTGACAACCAGAGGGCGATCTCGCCACTAGAGGCGATCTCTGGCCACTAGAGGGCGATCTCCTGGCCACTAGAGGGCGATCTCCTGGCCACCAGAGGGCGATCTCTGGCCACTAGAAGGCGATCTCCTGGCCACTAGAGGGCGATCTCTTGGCCACTAGAGGGCGATCTCTTGGCCACTAGAGGGCGATCTCTTGGCCACTAGAGGGCGATCTCCTGACAACTGAGGCGATCTCCTGACAACCAGAGGGCGATCTCTTGGCCACTAGAGGCGATCTCTGGCCACTAGAGGGCGATCTCTGGC
Organism: Pseudoliparis swirei; assembly: GCF_029220125.1. NCBI lineage: Eukaryota > Metazoa > Chordata > Actinopteri > Perciformes > Liparidae > Pseudoliparis > Pseudoliparis swirei. The sequence continues at coordinate 19,031 of NW_026613272.1, forward strand.
CACTAGAGGGCGATCTCTTGGCGACTAGAGGGCGATCTCCTGACAACCAGAGGCGATCTCCTGGCCACTAGAGGCGATCTCCTGGCCACCAGAGGCGATCTCTTGGCCACTAGAGGCGATCTCTGGCCACCAGAGGGCATCTCCTGACAACCAGAGGGCGATCTCCTGGCCACTAGAGGCCGATCTCTTGGCCACTAGAGGGCGATCTCTGGCCACTGAGGCGATCTCTTGGCCACTGAGGCGATCTCCTGGCCACTAGAGAGGCGATCTCTGGCCACTAGAGGGCGATCTCCTGGCCACTGAGAGGCGATCTCCTGGCCACTAGAGGGCGATCTCTTGGCCACCAGAGGCGATCTCTGTCCACCAGAGGCGATCTCCTGGCCACCAGAGGGCGATCTCTTGGCCACTAGAGGGCGATCTCTGGCCACTAGAGGCGATCTCTGGCCACTAGAGGGCGATCTGAGGCGATCTCGGCCACCAGCGATCTCCTGGCCACTAGAGGGCGATCTCCTGACAACTAGAAGGCGATCTCTTGGCCACTAGAGGGCGATCTCTTGGCCACTAGAGGGCGATCTCCTGACAACTAGAGGGCGATCTCTTGGCCACTAGAGGGCGATCTCCTGACAACTAGAGGGTGATCTCTTGGCCACTAGAGGGCGATCTCTTGGCTCCTGAACTCGGAGCACAGCCCTCCTCCGGCTGGAACACGTCTGATTCCCTCTCAGCCGACTCGAGTGTCGTGCTGGAGACGGAACGTTCTGCCCTCATCGGGAGGATTCGCTTCTTTAATTTGTGGTAAGAGTAATAATTTGGAATCAGAAATAAAGTCTTTTGGGAGAAGGACCTTCTCTCTGTGAGGAACACAGAAGACGTTTTAATTGAACCAGACTTTAACTCAGAGCCTCTTCTCAGAGTAAGTGTTTCGCTCCCTAGAGGAAGGAGTCTCTAAAAGGCCCGTCTGCTGCTGAGATACAGACTTCCTTCCCCGTGAAGGCGGGGGGGGCACGGCTCGTCTGGAATTAACGACTGTCAGTGAAGACAAATTGAAAAAACACAAACTGGACAGAACGAGACGATGAGACTGAACCCCGGAGACGTGCTAACCTGAATAAGACCTGGACCCAAGAGCTTCATCCTCACGCTGTGCGTTGGGGTCGGGGGGAGTTCCACCGTGCTGCCATGCTACACAGCTCACTCCTTTAGAGGAGAACAAGCTAACATTAGCCTAGCGAGCTAAACTAGCCTCCCCTCCGTCTCCACCGCTGTGCTCGCTCTCAAGTCAGAATCTAACACCTAATATTGTATTTAAAGAGCAGCAGTGACCCCGGCCCCCGGAACACAGTGAGCGTTTCCTTGGGCTCCAGGACTCATTGAGGCCTCCTGCTGCGTCGCAGCGTCTCCGGCCTCCTGATTCAAATGAGGTGTAAAATACGAGCGTCAGAAACATAAACCTGCTGCTGATATGCAAAGACATCACACAACGGAGACACAGAGAGACACAAAGACACAAAGACACAGAGAGACAAAGACAGAGACACAGAGAGAGAGACACAAAGACACAGAGAGAGACACAAAGACACAGAGAGACAAAGACACAGAGAGAGACACAAAGACACAGAGAGACAAAGACAGAGACACAAAGACACAGAGACACAAAGACATAGAGAGACAAAGACAGAGACACAGAGAGACACAGACACAGAGACACAGAGAGACACAAAGACACAGAGAGACAGAGACACAAAGACATAGAGAGACAGAGACACAAAGACACAGAGAGACAAAGACACAGAGACACAGAGAGAGAGACACAAAGACAGAGACACAGAGAGAAACAAAGACAGAGACACAGAGAGAGACACAAAGACACAGAGAGACAAAGACACAGAGAGACACAAAGACAGAGACACAGAGACAAAGACACAGAGAGACAAAGACACAGAGACAAAGACAAAGCCACAAAGACACAGAGGCCCGTGGCCCCGGCCCACTCACCAGGCCCAGGATGGAGTCCAGTGCTGCTCCGAGAGCAGCAGCGATGAGGTCGTGGTGGGAGGTTCCCTTGGTCTCATGATGCATCTCAACGCTCACCAGGTGTTGAGTTCTCCTCGGTCTCTGTAGTTCTCTATATTTCTTCTGAATTCTCCAAAGTCACTTTGAGATAACAACTCATTTGCATATTTAAATCTAACATTTCAGAGAACGTGTGGTGAACTAAAATGAGAAGTGAAAAATGAACATTTGGTTTACATGAAACAGTTTGAGAACTAAACATGTTTATGAATCCTTCAGTTACACATCGAGAAAGTTCACTGCAGTTTTACTGGAGACTTCCAGAAATGTCCCAAAGGTGTTCTTTATTATTCATGCTGCAGCACAGTAAACAATTACCATATATATATATACACTGTCAATATACAGTATATATATACATATATATATAAATACATATTTATACATATACATTTATATATATAAATACATATATATGTTTGTTTAATGCTTTAACATTATTCTAAATGTTTAAATTGAAAATAAAGTAACATTCATGTATGTTACAAATCGAGGACTTGACTTCTTCAACTGTCACACACACACACACACACACACTCACAGCCCGTGTGTGTCCTCAAACATTCGGCCGCGTTGTGCAAACAGTGAAGTTATTTCATCGCAGGAGAAGTTCAAGACTGAAGTCATCACAACGAAGTGTGACGGGCGACATGGACGTGGGCGACCGAGAGAGTGACAGAGAGAGAGAGTGAGAGAGAGAGAGAGAGAATGCGTGACGCTCAAACGGTTAATTTTTGCCACGGAGAATTTAATTGGACGAAGTCTTCATGTAGATTTCGGGGCCATAGGGGAGGAGGTGTTGGAGGTGCAGGAGGTGTTGGAGGTGTTGGAGGTGCAGGAGGTGCAGGAGGTGCAAGAGGTGTTGGAGGTGCAGGAGGTGCAGGATGTGAAGGAGGTGTTGGAGGTGCTGGAGGTGCAGGAGGTGCAGGATGTGAAGGAGGTGTTGGAGGTGTTGTAGGTGTAGGAGGTGTAGGAGGTGTTGGAGGTGCAGGAGGTGTTGGAGGTGCAGGAGGTGCAGGAGGTGTAGGAGGTGCAGGAGGTGCAGGAGGTACAGGAGGTGTTGGAGGTACAGGAGGTGTTGGAGGTGCAGGAGGTGCTGGAGGTGTAGGAGGTGCAGGAGGTGCAGGAGGTGCAGGAGGTGCAGGAGGTGTTGGAGATGCAGGAGGTGTTGGAGGTGCAGGAGGTGTTGGAGGTGCAGGAGGTGTTGGAGGTGCTGGAGGTGTTGGAGGTGTTGGAGGTGCGTTGATGAAGTGGATCTCCTGGTTGCTCCAAACACTGAAGCAGGAGGAGGAGGAGGAGAAACAGGAGAACAGCAGACGAGTTCAGCCAATGGGGATCCGGCGCCTGGCAGGCGGCGCTGAGGGCAGCAGCCGGGAGGAAGACGAGGTCGTGATGAAGAAATGAACAAGACATAGGAAATCACCAAGAAGAGAGAAAGATGTGACGACTACACACCGAATAAAGAACAGGGGATAGAAGAAGAGTGTTTATATGAACGATGGAGGAGGAAGAGGAGGAGAGGGATGCTCAGGAGGAGGAAGAGGAGGAGAGGGATGCTCACGAGGAGGAAGAGGAGGAGAGGGATGCTCACGAGGAGGAAGAGGAGGAGACGTTAGAGACAGATCGAAATATCGGAGCATCGTACGATGAGGGGGAATGGAGGATGAGAGGATGGAGGATGAGAAGATGAGAGGATGAGAAGATGAGAGGATGGAAGATGGAGGATGAGAAGATGGAGGATGAGAGGATGGAGGATAAGAGGATGAGAAGATGAGAGGATGGAGGATGGAGGATAAGAGGATGGAAGATGAGAGGATGGAGGATGAGAGGATGGAGGATGAGAGGATGGAGGATGAGAGGATGGAGGATGAGAGGATGGAGGATGAGAGGATGGAGGATAAGAGGATGGAGGATGAGAGGATGGAGGATGAGAAGATGGAGGATGAGAGGATGGAAGATGAGAGGATGGAGGATGAGAAGATGGAGGATGAGAAGATGGAGGATGAGAGATGAGGAGGTGTGTATTTCTGTGTGTGTTAGTGTGTGTGTATTTCTGTGTTAGTGTGTGTGTATTTCTGTGTGTTAGTGTGTGTGTATTTCTGTGTGTTAGTGTGTGTGTGTATTTCCGTGTGTTAGTGTGTGTATTTATGTGTATTTCTGTGTTAGTGTGTGTGTATTTCTGTGTGTGTGTATTTCCGTGTGTTAGTGTGTGTGTATTTCTGTGTGTTAGTGTGTGTGTGTATTTCTGTGTGTTAGTGTGTGTGTGTATTTCTGTGTGTTAGTGTGTGTGTATTTCTGTGTGTTAGTGTGTGTGTATTTCTGTGTGTTAGTGTGTGTGTGTATTTCCGTGTGTTAGTGTGTGTGTATTTCCGTGTGTTAGTGTGTGTGTATTTCTGTGTGTGTATTTCTGTGTTAGTGTGTGTGTGTATTTCTCTGTGTGTGTGTGTATTTCCGTGTGTTAGTGTGTGTGTATTTCCGTGTGTTAGTGTGTGTGTGTATTTCCGTGTGTTAGTGTGTGTGTATTTCTGTGTGTTAGTGTGTGTGTATTTCTGTGTGTGTGTATTTCTGTGTGTGTATTTCCGTGTGTTAGTGTGTGTGTATTTCTGTGTTAGTGTGTGTGTATTTCTGTGTGTGTATTTCTGTGTGTGTGTGTGTATTTCTGTGTTAGTGTGTGTGTATTTCTGTGTGTGTGTGTGTGTGTATTTCCGTGTGTTAGTGTGTGTGTATTTCCGTGTGTTAGTGTGTGTATTTCTGTGTTAGTGTGTGTGTATTTCTGTGTGTTAGTGTGTATTCCCGTGTGTGTATTTCTGTGTGTGTGTATTTCTGTGTGTGTATTTCCGTGTGTTAGTGTGTGTGTGTATTTCTGTGTTAGTGTGTGTATTTCTGTGTGTTAGTGTGTGTGTGTATTTCTGTGTGTGTATTTCTGTGTTAGTGTGTGTGTATTTCTGTGTGTGTGTATTTCCGTGTGTTAGTGTGTGTGTGTATTTCCATGTGTTAGTGTGTGTGTGTATTTCTGTGTGTTAGTGTGTGTGTGTATTTCCGTGTGTTAGTGTGTGTGTGTATTTCTCTGTGTGTGTGTGTGTCTTCTACCCTGGAGGATGGAGACACATCTCATTAGGAGCAGAATATTTTCTCCCCTGGTTCTCCTGCTGAGATCGTTTTGTGTTCCCTCTCCGAGGACTTCCTCCTCCTCCTCCATGGAGGGAGGAGAGGAAGAGATGGAGGGAGGAGAGGTAGAGGAGGAGGATAGGATGAGATGGAGGAAGACAGGAGGAGGGGATGGAGGGAGGATAAGATGGAGGGAGGCCTGAGGCATCAAGCAGCGGAGGAGACGAGGCCAGAGGAGAGGAAACAGGAAAGATTGGAGGTGATCCAACAATTAAATATAAACTGAGATATATTTAGTACGAAGGAAACAAGAAGAGGAGAAAAGGAAGAACAGAGGAACAGAAGAACGAGTGAAAGAGGAGTGACGGGACGAAACATGAAGAGGTTGAATAAGAAGAGAAGAAGGAAAGGATGGAATGAAGGAAACATAGGGAAGGACGTCACAGTGTAGTGAAGACTCAAGACTTCTGTTTCTAACCCTCGGCAACCTCCACCCACACCACCAGAGACTTCTATACAACCAGAGGAGTGGCCCCCTGGTGGTCAGGAGAGAGAATGCAGCTTCAACACATGAAGCATAGACTTCTATACAACCAGAGGAGTGGCCCCCTGGTGGTCAGGAGAGAGAATGCAGCTTCAACACATGACGCATAGACTTCTATACAACCAGAGGAGTCGCCCCCTGGTGGTCAGGAGAGAGAATGCAGCTTCAACACATGACGCATAGACTTCTATACAGCCAGAGGAGTCGCCCCCTGGTTGTCAGGAGAGAGAATGCAGCTTCAACACATGAAGCAGAGACTTCTATACAACCAGAGGTGGGGGTTCGGGGTTGAAGTCCCTCATCCGTCACCTTCAGCTCATTCATGATATTAAACTCTTCCACAGAATTAGCTCTTTAAAAAGGAAGCAAGGTGAACGTTGCTGTCTGCAGATGTGTGTGTGTGTGTGTGTGTGTGTGTATTTGTGAGTGTGTTTAACAGCTAACATCCATCAGTGTGTATTCAAACAGAATGCTGGCGAAGCAAGAGAAGGCAAATTAAAAATGTTCTTTTCAACACACACACAGACACTATCACACACACACACTATCACACAGACACACACACTATCACACAGACACACACACTATCACACACACACTATCACACACACACACACACACTATCACACACACACACTATCACACACACACACTATCACACACACTATCACACACACACTATCACACACACACACACTATCACACACACACACACACTATCACACACACACACACACACACTATCACACACACACACTATCACACACACTATCACACACTCACACACACACACACACTATCACACACACACACACACTATCACACACACACACACACACACACACACACTATCACACACACACACACACACTATCACACACACACTATCACACACACACACACACACACACACACACACACACTATCACACACACACACACACTATCACACACACACACACACTATCACACACACACACACACACTATCACACACACTATCACACACACACACACTATCACACACACACACACTATCACACACACACACACTATCACACACACACACACACACTATCACACACACACACACTATCACACACACACACACACACTATCACACACACACACACACACTATCACACACACACACACTATCACACACACACACACACACACACACACTATCACACACACACACTATCACAGACACACACAGACACTATCACACACACACACACACACACACACACACACACACACACACACTATCACACACACACACACTATCACACACACACACACACACTATCACACACACACTATCACAGACACACACACACACACACACACACACACAGACACACTATCACACACACACACACTATCACAGACACACACAGACACTATCACACACACACACACTATCACACACACACACACTATCACACACACACACACACACACACACAGACACTATCACACACACACACTATCACAGACACACACAGACACTATCACACACACACACTATCACACACACACACACACTATCACAGACACACACACAGACACACACACACACACACTATCACAGACACACACAGACACTATCACACACACACACACTATCACACACACACACTATCACAGACACACACAGACACTATCACAGACACACACTATCACACACACACTATCACAGACACACACACAGACACTATCACACACACACACACTATCACACACACACACTATCACACACACACACAGACACTATCACACACACACACACTATCACACAGACACTATCACACACACACACTATCACACACACACACACACTATCACAGACACACACACACACACACACTATCACAGACACACACACTATCACACACACTATCACAGACACACACACACACTATCACACACACACAGACACTATCACACACACACACTATCACAGACACACACAATCACACACACTATCACAGACACACACACACACACTATCACACAAACACACACACTATCACAGACACACACACAGACTCTCTCTCTCTCACTTGTTAACGTCTCTCAGTGTTAATCTTCCGTCTCCTGAGGAATGCAGCAGCAGAACAAACGTCATGATGACGTCATGAAGACGACACGATGACATCATGATGACGTGTGTGTGTTAGTGTGTGTGTTACACAGTGTGTGTGTGTGTAGAAGTGAGTCCTCAGTGTGTGTGTGTGTGTAGCAGTGAGTCCTCAGTGTGTGTGTGTGTGTAGCAGTGAGTCCTCAGTGTGTGTGTGTGTGTGTGTAGCAGTGAGTCCTCAGTGTGTGTGTGTGTAGCAGTGAGTCCTCAGTGTGTGTGTGTGTGTGTAGCAGTGAGTCCTCAGTGTGTGTGTGTGTGTAGCAGTGAGTCCTCAGTGTGTGTGTGTGTGTGTAGCAGTGAGTCCTCAGTGTGTGTGTGTGTGTGTAGCAGTGAGTCCTCAGTGTGTGTGTGTGTGTAGCAGTGAGTCCTCAGTGTGTGTGTGTGTGTAGCAGTGAGTCCTCAGTGTGTGTGTGTGTAGCAGTGAGTCCTCAGTGTGTGTGTGTGTGTAGCAGTGAGTCCTCAGTGTGTGTGTGTGTGTGTAGCAGTGAGTCCTCAGTGTGTGTGTGTGTGTGTAGCAGTGAGTCCTCAGTGTGTGTGTGTGTAGCAGTGAGTCCTCAGTGTGTGTGTGTGTGTGGTGGAGCGACACAGTGCTGAGCTGCATTTCAGTGATAAGCGGTGATGAGTGGGCGCATGGGGGGGGGGGGGGGTGTGACATCCAGCCAGGGGCTTATTAATGGAGAGGGGGCTCATACCCCAACAGCAGCTCCTCGTCTCCTTGGAGACGAGGAGCTGCAGAGCGCCGCGGACGCGGCTCGCCGCCTCTTGGCTCCCGAGCTCCACGGCGCCGATAGGGATGGAATCTGTCATCAGACACGCCTCCTCCTCCTCCTCGCCTCTCCGTCTCTCATCCTCTCTGCCTCACTTCTCCTCCTCCTCCTCCCCTCTTCCTCCTCGCCTCTCCTCCTCCTCCTCCTCGCCTCTCCTCCTCGCCTCTCCTCCTCCTCGTCTCTCCTCCTCCTCCTCCTCCTCCTCCTCCTCCTCTCCTCCTCCTCCTCCTCCTCGCCTCTCCTCCTCCTCCTCGTCTCTCCTCCCCTCCTCCTCCTCTCTCCTCCTCCCCTCCTCCTCACTTCTCCTCCTCCTCTCCTCCTCGCCTCTCCGTCTCTCCTCCTCCTCCTCGTCTCCTCCTCCTCCTCCTCCCCTCTTCGTCTCTCCTCCTCCTCCTCGTCTCTCCTCTCTGCCTCACTTCTCCTCCTCCTCCTCCCCTCTTCCTCCTCGCCTCTCCTCCTCCTCCTCCTCGCCTCTCCTCCTCGCCTCTCCTCCTCCTCTCCTCCTCCTCTCTCCTCTCCTCCTCCTCTCCTCCCCTCCTCCTCCTCCTCTCCTCCTCCTCCTCCTCCTCCTCTCCTCCTCCTCCTCCTCCTCCTCCTCCTCTCCTCCTCCTCTCCTCCTCCTCTCCTCCTCCTCCTCCTCCTCCCCCCCCCCCCCGCGGTGGAATTTGACCCAGATGGCGAGGCGGTACCCGGCTGCTGCTCGCCGGGCGGCTCCAGCGTTTGTGGGAACGGCGTTGTCTCTGCTTCCCGCTCCGTCGCCATCGCTGCATCGACGCGGCGGGGGGGAACAGGTTCAACGCTGTGAGTCTTCAAACCCACTTCCTGTCTGCTTCAAGGAGGCTCCAAACCACTTCCTGTTCACTTCCTGTCTGCTTCAGAGAGTTGAGAAGTGGAGCTTGTAGCAGCTAAAGAGGCGTTTCTTTCTAGAGGAGGAGGAGCAGCAGGAGAAGGAGGAGGAGGAGGAGGAGCAGGAGGCCAAACACGGAGCGAAGAGAGAATCCTAGACCTCCTGATCCTCAGACGGTCCCATCAGCCCCAGTCCACCTGGTCGTCATTACCCATAATGCCTTGCAACAGTACTCAGGCCGGCTCACCAGAACCAGGATGAAGCAGAACAAGTGAAAAAACACACCAGAGATCCATTTATATAATAATAATAATAATAACGCTCAATATATACAAATAAATAAAATAAGAGAAATGCACAATTTATAAAAAAAATATTTAATATATTTAGAAAAAGGCTCAATATAAAAGAAAATGTAATATAAGAAAAATGCACAATTTATAAAAAAATATATTATAATAATAATTGTAAAAAATGTAATCTATCGCCGAGAAAAATGGGAAAGACATCTTCGAGCCGAGGCCTAAAAATATACTGTTATGGTTAAAATACGACAAACATTCAAATGAAAGAACTTTGATCTCATGAAGAAGAAGAAGAGGAAGAAGAAGAAGCGTCTCCAACCTGTGGGACCAGAGAGAGAAGTCGAAGCTTCCCGCGGCGCTCAGACAGCGGAGGTCACGTGACCCGACCCCGCGTCAGGGAGGGAGGTCGGAGGTCACGATGGACCGAACCTCCATCCTCTCTTCCTGGAGTTTTATTCTGAAAAGCCGCGTGCAGGTCGATGTTTATCGTCTCCTCTGCGTCAAACAGGAAGTGAAGAGCCGCTCCCCCCGCCCACCTCCACCTGCTGAACACAGCGGTCCTCCTCCTCCTCTTCCTCTTCCTCGCTCCGAGGCGCCGGGCGGAGCGAGAGACTTCACTCCTTTCATCGGAGAAAAGAGGAGAAGAAGAAAATAAAAATTCGAGTTCCACCTGAGGGGAAGTCGGCGTGTCGGATCTGAGCGGCGAGATGGAACGTTTCTCCGTGAACACGGAACTCTGAGGGGGAGCTTCAGCGCCACACACACACACACACACACACACACTCACACACACTCCAGTCTAGACGCGCCCTGTTGTGTGTTTCTTTATTGTGCGTGTGTGTGTCTCTATTGTGTGTGTCATGTGTGTGTGTGTGTGTGTGTGTGGTCTCAGCCTCTCCTCAGAACTCGTGTTCTGGTTGTTCCTCTCGGTTGGAGCTGAAGTGTTGCTCCATCTTTAATGTTCCTTTGTCTCTTTGAACTCGTCTTTGAAGGCGTCCTGAGCTGCAGGACTCCTCTCTCCTCTCCTCTCCTCCTCTCCCCTCCTCTCCTCTCCTCTCGCCTCCTTTGTAGTCGTCTCCTCCCTCTGATCATTTCAACATTTCATTAATCGTGAAGCAGACGAATGCCGTCGCGTGGAGACGAGCGCTGTTCCTTTAAATGTGTCCCGCAGACCGCCGGTCCTCGGGTCTGACCTCCTCACTCGAGCTCCTTCAGCACCAGAACACAGCGCTATGAATAAAGTGAACAAACATCGTCCAATATTGACTTGTGATGTACATGAAGCTCCAATCTCACACGACCATGGACTGCTGCTAAAGACCCCCAGAGACCACCAGAGACCCCCAGAGACCATCAGAGACCGCCAGAGACCATCATAGACCATCAGAGACCCCCAGAGACCCCCAGAGACCATCATAGACCCTCAGAGACCACCAGAGACCCTCAGAGACCACCAGAGACCCTCAGAGACCGCCAGAGACCATCATAGACCCCCAGAGACCCTCAGAGACCACCAGAGACCATCATAGACCCCAGAGACCCTCAGAGACCCCCAGAGACCATCATAGACCCCCAGAGACCCTCAGAGACCCCCAGAGACCATCAGAGACCACCAGAGACCCTCAGAGACCACCAGAGACCGCCAGAGACCATCAGAGACCCCCAGAGACCATCAGAGACCCTCAGAGACCCCCAGAGACCATCAGAGACCGCCAGAGACCATCAGAGACCCCCAGAGACCTGATGTCCTGAAACCTTCAGTCCTTCTCTTTTCCATCGCGGTTAGCGGTAGCATGCTACGTTAGCATGCTACCGGAGCGACGGATTAGAGCTTCTGTTCAACAGAAAGAGGAGCAGAGGTCATATCTTCAGATTTATTATTCGTATATAAACAATTATGAACAATGTTTCCACCTCAGTCAGCACCTCGTACAACTCGACTAGCAGCTAAGCTAACTAAGCTAGCTGACTGAGTGAGATCAGTCGAGTAGAATCCATTCCCTGAAACATGAGCGTCGTCGAGACATTTCCCCGTGAAGACAAAGCTTTACTCAGACGGCAGCTAGCATGCAGCCATCAACACGCTGAGCAGCTCGCTGTGTAGCTCCGTATGTAGCTCCTTATGTAGCTTGTGTAGCAGCGTGCCTGTGGTAGCTGTGCCGTGCTGGGCTACGTGCCTGTTAGCGCTGGGCTACGTGCCTGTTAGCGCTGGGCCACGTGCCTGTTAGCGCTGGGCCACGTGCCTGTTAGCGCTGGGCTACGTGCCTGTTAGCGCTGGGCCACGTGCCTGTTAGCGCTGGGCTACGTGCCTGTTAGCGCTGGGCTACGTGCCTGTTAGCGCTGGGCTACGTGCCTGTTAGCGCTGGGCTACGTGCCTGTTAGCGCTGGGCTACGTGCCTGTTAGCGCTGGGCTACGTGCCTGTTAGCGCTGGGCTACGTGCCTGTTAGCGCTCGTGCCTGGCGCTGGGCTACGTGCCTGTTGGCGCTGGGCTACGTGCCTGTTCCTGTTACACGTGCCTGTTAGCGCACGTGCCTGTTAGGGCCACGTGCCTGTTAGCCACCAATACCTGGATGGCTGACGCTCATTAGCCAGTCAAGTGGAACTAAACACAAGACACCAAGACGCTGGACCCGACGACATCACTCCTGCTCGCCTCCTTTCAGGTATGAAAACGGCCGCCGCCTCCTCCTCCTCAGCCTCCTCCTCCTCATCATCATCATCCTCCTCCTCCTCCGCCTCCTCCTCATCATTATCCTCCTCCTCCTCCTCCTCCGCCTCCTCCTCAGCATCATCCTCCTCCTCAGCCTCCTCCTCTTCTCCAGAGTTGATTTAATAAGCCGTTGTCTGGTTGCATCATCGCTCAACTTTAATTATCTCTGGGTTCATTTGAAGCTTTCAGCCTCTGAGTGTTCTCCATGTGACAGGAACACACACACACACACACACACACACACACACACACACACACACACACACACACACACACACACACACACACACACACACACACACACACACACACACACACACACACACACACTTGATGAGCAGTCCTCGTGTTCATTAAACCTTCCTCAACATGTTTTCTGACTCAACTTCTCTTATTTCCACTTTTCTCAGGTTATAAAACACAAATCCTTTTATTCCAACGAGACGTTTTCTCGCTTTCCGACATGAAATAATTGATCCAACTGGCCTCTCTGGATCAGCAGTTCAAACTTTATTGATGCTCACGAAAACTTATATTTTCCCACAGTTATAAAAAGACTTTACCTCCATTTGAAGAACCGGAGCAGAGCGAGGGGAGGAGCCATCGTCCCGGAGCACACAGGAGGATCCACGAGGAAGAGGCCGGGGGCTGAGAGGCGGGGCTGAGAGGCGGGGCTGAGAGGCGGGGCTGAGAGGGAGGCCGGAACGCAGGAGGTGAGAGCTGCACCTCAGAACACCTGCTGAGGGGTCGCTGAGGTCAGGTCACATGAGGTCAACTCACATGAGGTCAACTCACATGAGGTCAGGTCACATGAGGTCAACTCACATGAGGTCAGGTCACATGAGGTCAACTCACATGAGGTCAGGTCACATGAGGTCAGGTCACATGAGGTCAACTCACATGAGGTCAACTCACATGAGGTCAACTCACACAAGGTCAGGTCACATGAGGTCAACTCACACGAGGTCAGGTCACATGAGGTCAACTCACATGAGGTCAGGTCACATGAGGTCAGGTCACATGAGGTCAGGCCACATGAGGTCAACTCACATGAGGTCAGGTCACATGAGGTCAACTCACATGAGGTCAGGTCACACAAGGTCAACTCACATGAGGTCAGGTCACATGAGGTCAGGTCACACAAGGTCAGGTCACATGAGGTCAACTCACATGAGGTCAGGTCACATGAGGTCAACTCACATGAGGTCAGGTCACATGAGGTCAGGTCACACAAGGTCAGGTCACACGAGGTCAACTCACACAAGGTCAGGTCACACGAGGTCAACTCACATGAGGTCAACTCACATGAGGTCAACTCACATGAGGTCAGGTCACACAAGGTCAGGTCACACGAGGTCAACTCACACAAGGTCAGGTCACACGAGGTCAACTCACACAAGGTCAGGTCACACGAGGTCAACTCACACGAGGTCAGGTCACATGAGGTCAACTCACACGAGGTCAACTCACATGAGGTCAGGTCACATGAGGTCAGGTCACACGAGGTCAGGTCACATGAGGTCAACTCACATGAGGTCAGGTCACACAAGGTCAGGTCACACAAGGTCAACTCACATGAGGTCAGGTCACACGAGGTCAACTCACATGAGGTCAGGTCACATGAGGTCAGGTCACACAAGGTCAGGTCACATGAGGTCAACTCACACAAGGTCAGGTCACATGAGGTCAGGTCACATGAGGTCAACTCACACGAGGTCAACTCACATGAGGTCAGGTCACACAAGGTCAACTCACACAAGGTCAACTCACATGAGGTCAGGTCACACGAGGTCAACTCACACGAGGTCAACTCACACAAGGTCAACTCACATGAGGTCAGGTCACACGAGGTCAGGTCACACGAGGTCAACTCACACGAGGTCAGGTCACACAAGGTCAACTCACATGAGGTCAGGTCACACGAGGTCAACTCACACGAGGTCAACTCACACAAGGTCAACTCACACGAGGTCAACTCACATGAGGTCGTCACACAAGGTCAACTCACACGAGGTCAGGTCACATGAGGTCAACTCACATGAGGTCAGGTCACATGAGGTCAACTCACATGAGGTCAACTCACATGAGGTCAGGTCACATGAGGTCAACTCACACGAGGTCAACTCACATGAGGTCAACTCACATGAGGTCAACTCACATGAGGTCAGGTCACACGAGGTCAGGTCACATGAGGTCAACTCACATGAGGTCAGGTCACATGAGGTCAACTCACACAAGGTCAACTCACATGAGGTCAGGTCACACAAGGTCAACTCACATGAGGTCAACTCACATGAGGTCAACTCACATGAGGTCAACTCACACAAGGTCAACTCACATGAGGTCAGGTCACACAAGGTCAACTCACACGAGGTCAACTCACATGAGGTCAGGTCACACGAGGTCAACTCACACGAGGTCAGGTCACACAAGGTCAACTCACACGAGGTCAACTCACATGAGGTCAGGTCACACAAGGTCAGGTCACACAAGGTCAACTCACATGAGGTCAACTCACACAAGGTCAGGTCACACGAGGTCAACTCACATGAGGTCAACTCACACGAGGTCAGGTCACACGAGGTCAGGTCACATGAGGTCAGGTCACGAGGTCAACTCACATGAGGTCAACTCACATGAGGTCAGGTCACACGAGGTCAACTCACATGAGGTCAGGTCACACGAGGTCAACTCACATGAGGTCAGGTCACACGAGGTCAACTCACATGAGGTCAACTCACATGAGGTCAACTCACACGAGGTCAGGTCACATGAGGTCAACTCACATGAGGTCAACTCACACGAGGTCAGGTCACATGAGGTCAACTCACACAAGGTCAACTCACACGAGGTCAGGTCACACGAGGTCAACTCACACGAGGTCAGGTCACATGAGGTCAACTCACATGAGGTCAACTCACACGAGGTCAACTCACACGAGGTCAACTCACACAAGGTCAGGTCACATGAGGTCAACTCACATGAGGTCAGGTCACACAAGGTCAACTCACATGAGGTCAACTCACACAAGGTCAACTCACATGAGGTCAGGTCACACAAGGTCAACTCACACAAGGTCAGGTCACATGAGGTCAACTCACACAAGGTCAACTCACATGAGGTCAGCTCACATGAGGTTTCTGTAATTCCTTTATTTTATTCTGAAGGACGACTTCCTCTTTAACTCAGAGACGTCTTTCAACCTGTCAATCACCTTGAAGCCCCGCCCCTAAAGCACCCCATGCTTTATGGTCTGTTTGTCTCCAAATTACCATAATATACAACCAGAGGAGCCCCCTGGTGGTCAGGAGAGAGAATGCAGCTCTAACACTTCTATACAACCAGAGGAGTCGCCCCTGGTGGTCAGGAGAGAATGCAGCTCTAACCATGAGCGTAGACTTCTATACAACCAGAGGTCGCCCCTGGTGGTCAGGAGGAGAGAATGCAGCTTCAACACATGAAGCATAGACTTCTACAACGCCCCTGGTGGTCAGGAGAGAGAATGCAGCTTTAACACATGAAGCATAGACTTCTATACAACCAGAGGAGTCGCCCCCTGGTGGTCAGGAAAGAACGCAGCTTTAACCCATGAAGCATAGACTTCTATACAACCAGAGGAGTCGCCCCCTGGTGGTCAGGAGAGAGAATGCAGCTTTAACACATGAAGCATAGACTTCTATACAACCAGAGGAGTCGCCCCCTGGTGGTCAGGAAAGAACGCAGCTTTAAACCATGAAGCATAGACTTCTATACAACCAGAGGAGTGATTTAAATGCTACTCTGTCCTCAGAGTTCCGGTTCATGGAGACTGGTTCTTTGTTCTGGTGTTTTAAGGAGGTCATCAGAGCCGCTCCACGTCTCTGAAGCTCGTCAAATATCCAGAGAAGAAGCAATTTGATAACATTTGCTGCATCGGCACATTCTGGCCACTGAGCCGTGACGCCTTCAAAGACCTCTGCACATCACAGACTTCTGACTTTGAGCCAGAGGAAAACTTTCACAAAGTTCCTGACACGTCTGTGAACGTCTCGTGTCTGCGTTCATGTTTAAATACGAGCGTTTCAGTCAGCGTGAAGCTGGCGGAGCAGCAGAGAGCCGACCTCCACCCGGATGGAGCAACGGTCAAGGTTCAACTACAGGTGTGTGTGTGTGTGTGGTCCACCTGCTTCACTCCACCAGGTGAGATGGTCCACCTGCTTCACTCCACCAGGTGAGTCTGGATCTGTGGATGTAAAACGCGTCTCCATCAGCCCGGTGGGTCTTTGCTCCCTCAGGCTCGTCTTCTCAGGCTCGTGCAGCGCCGTCGCCAGCTGAGCGTCACGAGGGGGGAGGAGTGTATCGGAGGCCAAACAACTCACGCTCTTTATGTTCAGCTCCCGTCACAAATAGGAATGTTTAGTTCTTATCATTTGAATTGTGATGAAAGAAGATTCGTCTGTTTGCTCCAGTTCATCTCAAACTCTCCTCTGAGAAGTCCACAGGTTCTCTGAGTCGAACAACGAGGCTAACGAGGCTAACGTGACTAACGAGGTTAACGAGGCTAACAAGGCTACGGCTATTGAGCTAACAGGTGCTTCACATCCAGCCTGCAGACGTGCAGGAGGAGGTGAGGAGGTGTTTCCCTCTGAGTCTCTTCACACGTCGTACATGACAAACTTATTTTAACACAAAGATGAAAGTGTACGTTGACGCACCGTCTAACATCTGTTTAACTCCCTCTCCCTCCCGCTCCCTCCCTCTCTCTCTCTCTCTCTCTCTCCCTCCCCCTCCCTCTATCTCCCTCCATCTCCATCCCTCCCCCTCCCTCCCTCTCTCCCTCCCTCTCTCTCTCTCCATCTCTCCCCCTCTCCACCCCACCTCCATCTCTCCCTCTCTCCCTCCATCTCCCTCCCTCTCTCCCTCCCTCTCCTCCCTCTCCCTCCATCTCTCTCCCTCTCTCTCCCTCCCTCCATCTCCCCCTCCCTCTCTCCCACTCCCTCTCTCTCTCTCCCCCTCCCTCTCTCTCCCTCCCCTCCCTCCCTCTCCCTCTCCTCTCTCTCTCTCCCTCTCTCTCCCTCTCTCCCTCTCCCTCTCAGCGAGCGGTGTGATGAGGAGTCTGTGTAAACAAAGTCATGATAAGTAACTGAACTCGACGCTCAGCGTCTCTGAGGAGGAGGAGCTCACATCTTGTGTGTCTAAGACTTCTCTTCCTCCTCCTCCTCCTCCTCCTCCTCCTCCTCCGTTTGGGAGGTGACATCGGCAGAAGTAAAGCGTGCGTGGCTCTGCCGGTGGAAGTGATCCCCAGTGAGATGTGGACTTCCTTCCATCTGCTTGCCGCTAATTAACAGCCCAGAGCTTCCCCGAAGAGAAGCTGCTCTTCCTCCTCTTCCTCCTCCTCGGCGTCGGCTCTGCAGGGAAACAACACGCCGGCCTCGGCAGACGCTCCAGCCCGCGAGGTGAGACGGCCAATCGGCGAGCAGCAGGTTCTCCTCTCGGAGCGTCCCGAGGGAGGAGGCGTGTTTGGCTCCGTCAGCAGATGGAGGTGTTCCCACGCCGAGCGCTCGCTCCACGGAGAGGTCAAACATCAGAGGCTCCTGGAGAGAGGAAGAGGAGCGGGTGACGAAGAGGAGCTCATTACATCGTTATGATCTGAACAGTGGCGGTGTGTCCATAGAGGGCGCTAGGGCGCCGCCCCTCTTCAAATTTTTAGATGAAAAAAAGAAAAAAAGATATATATCCTGTCACAAAACATGATATACCAAATCATTTAAATAGTAAATAAACCGTGTTGACGCGCTCCATGTGTGTGGGAGACCGTCAGCCTGTCAACAACCACTTAAGTTAAATGTGACATAAATAATATATCGCCACTCATCCTCACGGAGAGAAGCCCCGCCCCCTTTACGGGCGCCCATTAACGTGTGTGTGTGGCGAGAGAGACATAAACCACAAAGAGAGACACCAACAACCACAAGACAACCACAAAGAGACACCAAGCGACCACAAAGAGACACCAAACAGCCACAAAGAGACGCAAACAAACCACAAAGACGCAAACAACCACAAGGACACCAAACGACCACAAAGACACCAAACGACCACAAAGAGACACCAAACAACCATAAAGACACCAAACAACCACAAAGACACCAAACAACCACAAAGACACCAAACGACCACAAAGAGACACCAAACAACCACAAAGACACCAAACAACCACAAAGACACCAAACGACCACAAAGAGACACCACAAAGAGACAAACAACCACAAGGACAAGACACCAAACAACCACAAAGAGACACCAAACAACCACAAAGAGACACCAAACAACCACAAAGACACCAAACAACCACAAAGACACCAAACAACCACAAAGACACCAAACAACCACAAAGAGACACCAAACAACCACAAGGACACCAAACAACCACAAAGACACCAAACAACCACAAAGACACCAAACAACCACAAAGACACCAAACAACCACAAAGACACCAAACAACCACAAAGAGACACCAAACAACCACAAAGACACACCAAACAACCACAAAGACACACCAAACAACCACAAAGACACCAAACAACCACAGAGAGACACGAGACTGAACACCGAGTGTGGGCTGACTGTTGGACCAGCAGCTGTGGTCCTGGTCCTCTTTGGGGTCCTGTGGCGGGTCACGAGCATCCGGCCCGCTGCTGGTTCTCGTGCAGCGTCGACGTTGCTCTGGATTTACAGCCGGCTGTCGGCGCTCCGTCACGGGAACGCCGCGTCTGGAAACTCGTGTAAGAGATGCTTATGCAGCCGCGCCTGATTCACAGCTTCACGGGAAACTCCTGACCGGGCAATACGCCGACAGGCTGGTGTGTGTGTGTGTGTGGCTGACGGACAGGCGGGGGGGAAACGAGGCAGAGTTACAGCCTCAGTGACAAACCAACACTCACATAATGAGGAAGGAAACGACAAGACTCAGCATCCTGAGGGAGGAGACACCTCCTCCATCAGGCCACCTCCTCCATCACGCCACCTCCACCTCCTCCATCAGGCCTCCTCCATCAGTCCACCTCCTCCAACAGCCCACCTCCTCCATCAGGCCTCCTCCATCAGGCCACCTCCATCTCCTCCATCAGTCCACCTCCACCTCCTCCAACAGCCCACCTCCACCATCAGGCCACCTCCACCTCCTCCATCAGCCCACCTCCATCAGTCCACCTCCACCTCCTCCATCAGTCCACCTCCTCCAACAGCCCACCTCCACCATCAGGCCACCTCCACCTCCTCCATCAGCCCACCTCCATCTCCTCCATCAGCCCACCTCCACCTCCTCCATCAGGCCACCTCCTCCATCAGTCCACCTCCTCCAACAGCCCACCTCCACCATCAGGCCACCTCCACCTCCTCCAACAGCCCACCTCCACCATCAGGCCACCTCCACCTCCTCCATCAGCCCACCTCCACCTCCTCCATCAGGCCACCTCCTCCATCAGTCCACCTCCTCCATCAGTCCTCCATCAGTCCACCTCCATCTCCTCCATCAGGCCACCTCCACCTCCTCCATCAGTCCACCTCCACCATCAGTCCACCTCCATCAGTCCACCTCCATCTCCTCCATCAGTACACCTCCATCTCCTCCATCAGGCCACCTCCATCTCCTCCATCAGTCCACCTCCACCTCCTCCATCAGGCCATCAGTCCACCTCCACGTCCTCCATCAGTCCACCTCCACCTCCTCCATCAGTCCACCTCCATCTCCTCCATCAGTCCACCTCCTCCATCAGGCCATCAGTCCACCTCCACCTCCTCCATCAGTCCACCTCCATCTCCTCCATCAGTCCACCTCCATCAGTCCACCTCCATCAGTCCACCTCCTCCAACAGCCCATCTCCACCTCCTCCAACAGTCCACCTCCATCTCCTCCAACAGCCCACCTCCACCTCCACCATCAGGCCACCTCCACCTCCTCCATCAGCCCACCTCCTCCATCAGGCCACCTCCACCTCCTCCATCAGTCCACCTCCTCCAACAGCCCACCTCCACCATCAGGCCACCTCCACCTCCTCCATCAGGCCACCTCCTCCATCAGGCCACATCCACCTCCTCCATCAGTCCACCTCCTCCATCAGTCCACCTCCATCTCCTCCATCAGGCCACCTCCATCTCCACCTCCACCATCAGTCCACCTCCATCTCCTCCATCAGTCCACCTCCATCTCCTCCATCAGTCCACCTCCACCTCCTCCATCAGGCCATCAGTCCACCTCCATCTCCTCCATCAGTCCACCTCCATCAGGCCATCAGTCCACCTCCATCTCCTCCATCAGTCCACCTCCACGTCCTCCATCAGTCCACCTCCACGTCCTCCATCAGTCCACCTCCATCTCCTCCATCACTCCACCTCCACCATCAGTCCACCTCCACCTCCTCCATCAGGCCATCAGTCCACCTCCACGTCCTCCATCAGTCCACCTCCATCTCCTCCATCAGTCCACCTCCATCAGGCCATCAGTCCACCTCCATCTCCTCCATCAGTCCACCTCCACGTCCTCCATCAGTCCACCTCCATCTCCTCCATCAGTCCACCTCCATCTCCTCCATCAGTCCACCTCCACCATCAGTCCACCTCCATCTCCTCCATCAGTCCACCTCCACCTCCTCCATCAGTCCACCTCCATCTCCTCCATCAGTCCATCTCCTCCATCAGTCCACCTCCATCTCCTCCATCAGGCCACCTCCACCTCCTCCATCAGTCCACCTCCACCTCCTCCATCAGGCCACATCCATCTCCTCCATCAGTCCACCTCCACCTCCTCCATCAGTCCACCTCCACCTCCTCCATCAGGCCATCAGTCCACCTCCTCCATCAGTCCACCTCCACCTCCTCCATCAGGCCACCTCCACCTCCATCAGTCCACCTCCACCTCCTCCATCAGGCCATCAGTCCACCTCCACCTCCTCCATCAGGCCACCTCCACCTCCTCCATCAGTCCCCACACCGTCTCAGACTTACAGAGCGATCCCAAAGGTCAGAGGTCAGACACGGCGTCTTCAGCGTTGGACCTGTTGATGGGGTTGGGGTCACATGGGTCGTTGAGCTCCGCCTCCTTTGTGGAGGTCTTATTGGCGCGGCAGGAGACCGGGAGGCGTCCGAGTCCTCCACCTTTCAGAGGACCTCGCCGAACAAGAGAGAATTAACCGGCTCAGCGTCTCCACGAGGACGTCCATCAAAGGGCCCGCCGCCGCGCTCTGGACCCTCAGAGGATCTGGACCCTCAGAGGTTCTGGACCCTCAGAGGTTCTGGAGGAAGACGAGGGATTGAACATCGAGTCTGAGGAGAAAAGATGAGGAACGACAATGAGAAGAGATTCTGGACGCCAGACGACCACAAAGAGACAAAGAGACAAAGAGACACCAATCAACCACAACGAGTCAAAGAGATGTTACACACGGGACGGCAGTGTCCATCCAGCGTTCCAGATGTTGTTGTTGTTGTTGTGCTCTGTCAACACACCAGGACGGACTCGCATCGCTGCTGGTCTAACTTCTTTGTTTAAGACAATAACGACATGAATTGTGAACAGACGACTAAAACTAACCATCACACAGCCCTGTGTGTCCTCCCGGGACTCGACACGTGACTCTGATCTTCATGGAACACGTCCTGGCAGGTGACTGATGCTACATGCTGCTATAGGGCTAGCGCGCGATTAGCATCCGCTAGCTAAACGGCGCTAGCCTTAATGAGCCGCCTTCTCTTTAACTTCTACACACGTCATACCGGCCAGAGCACCGGCCAGAGCACCGGCCAGAGCACCGGCCAGAGCACCGGCCAGAGCACCGGCCAGAGCACCGGCCAGAGCACCGGCGAGCGAGCATCACATCCAGAGAATGATGGCGCGTGTGTTCGTTTCTCACCTGTAAACACCTGTAACTACCTCTCATTATAGCTGCGTCACCTTGACCTGCTGGTCTCACTCGTTTGTTTAAGACAAGAATGACGGCGCCAGTCATAGCAAACCCTGTACTGCCCCCTGCTGGCGAACACCAGTATCGCCCTGCAGCTACTTCAGGTGAAAGCAGGTGAGTTAACACAACGCGTTTAAAATGATAAGAACAAGAACATAAGGATGGTGGGGCAAGGTACTAACACCTACAATACAATAACCATCCTGACAACAATATGTGCTCTTAAGATGTCCAGGGTGCCACAAAGACACTCAAAAACCACAAAGATACACTCAACTACCACAAAGAGACACTAAACAACCACAAAGATACACTCAACAACCACAAAGATACACTCAACAATCACAAAGATACACTCAATAACCACAAAGATACACTCAACAACCACAAAGATACACTCAACAACCACAAAGATACACTCAACAACCACAAAGAGACACTCAACAACCACCAAGATACACTCAACAACCACAAAGATACACTCAACAACCACAAAGATACACTCAACAATCACAAAGATACACTCAATAACCACAAAGATACACTCAACAACCACAAAGATACACTCAACAACCACAAAGAGACACTCAACAACCACAAAGATACACTCAACAACCACAAAGAGACACTCAACAACCACAAAGATACACTCAACAACCACAAAGATACACTCAACAACCACAAAGATACACTCAACAACCACAAAGAGACACTCAACAACCACAAAGATACAACAACCACAAAGATACAAAGATACACTCAACAACCACAAAGATACACTCAACAACCACAAAGATACACTCAACAACCACAAAGATACACTCAACAACCACAAAGATACACTCAACAACCACAAAGAGACACTCAACAACCACAAAGATACACTCAACAACCACAAAGAGACACTCAACAACCACACATTTAAACTAAATAACCACAAAGATACATGTAACAACCACAAAGAGTCAAAGAAACACTAAACTACCAAAATCAAACATTAAACAACCACAAAGAGACAAAGAGACACTAAACAACCACAAAGAGACACTAGACCACAAAGAGACAATGAGACACTAAACCACAAAAAGACGCGAGACGACCACAAAGAGACAAAGAGGAAAAGTCTCTTCATCCTTTCTCCATCCTCTCTTCATCCTCTCTTCATCTCTTCATCCTCTCTTCATTTCCTCTTCATCCTTTCTTCAGCCTCTCTTCATTTCCTCTTCATCCTTTCTTGATCCACTCTTCATCTCTTCAGCCTCTCTTCATTTCCTCTTCATCCTTTCTTCAGCCTCTTCATTTCCTCTTCATCCTTTCTTGATCCACTCTTCATCTCTTCAGCCTCTCTTCATTTCCTCTTCATCCTTTCTTCAGCCTCTCTTCATCTCCTCTTCATCCTCTCTTCATCTCTTCATCCTCTCTTCATCTCTTCATCCTTTCTTCAGCCTCTCTTCATCTCCTCTTCATCCTC
Organism: Pseudoliparis swirei; assembly: GCF_029220125.1. Classification (NCBI taxonomy): domain Eukaryota; kingdom Metazoa; phylum Chordata; class Actinopteri; order Perciformes; family Liparidae; genus Pseudoliparis; species Pseudoliparis swirei. Next base: position 42,943 of record NW_026613272.1, read on the forward strand.
TCTTCATCTCCTCTTCATCCTCTCTTCATCTCCTCTTCATCCTCTCTTCATCTCTTCATCCTCTCTTCATCTCCTCTTCATCCTCTTTTCATCTCCTCTTCATCTCTTCATCCTCTCTTCATCTCCTCTTCATCCTCTTTTCATCTCCTCTTCATCCTCTCTTCGTCCTCTCTTCATCTCCTCTTCATCCTCTTTTCATCTCCTCTTCATCGCTTCATCCTCTCTTCATCTCCTCTTCATCCTCTCTTCATCTCCTCTTCATCCTCTTTTCATCTCGTCTTCATCCTCTCTTCATCTCCTCTTCATCCTCTTTTCATCCTCTCTTCATCTCCTCTTCATCCTCTCTTCATCTTCATCCTCTTCAGCTAAACAACCATCCATCGTGAAACTTTTAGAAACCTTCTGCAACGAGGGGAAAAAGTTTAGAGGAGAACGAACGCCGAGAAATAAATTGGAATAAAGTAGAAAACAACAACAACAACAACAAGAGGAAGAGCGGCTGCCGCCTGGAGGAATGAAAAGTGCTGATGAGGAAAAGTGTTGGAGTGCAGCCACTGAATGGCGTCTCATTACGACCTGCTTAGGTGATCACCTGAGATCAGCTGTGAGTCACGGGGACAACAACAACAACAACAACACAATCAGTCATGGTTAATATTCATGAATACATCCCTCCACGCATAGAAAACCTCTAAATGAGAAAATGACCCGTTGTTCTTTAGTGTGTGTGTGTAGGTTTGAGGGGGGGGGGGGGTATTTGTGTGTGTGTCTGTCTGTGTGAGTGTGTGTCTGTGTGAGTGTGTGTCTGTGTGAGTGTGTGTCTGTGTGAGTGTGTGTCTGTCTGTGTGAGTGTGTGTATGTCTGTGAGTGTGTGTGTGTGTCTGTGTGAGTGTGTGTCTGTGTGAGTGTGTGTCTGTCTATGTGAGTGTGTGTCTGTGTGAGTGTGTGTCTGTCTGTGTGAGTGTGTGTCTGTGGGATTGTGTAAAGAAAAAGTCACAAATATACAGAACATCACATCTCATGAGGAGTAAACCAGCAGGACGTCCTCTCATTGGTCCAGCAGGACGTCCTCTCATTGGTCCAGCAGGACGTCCTCCCATTGGTCCAGCAGGACGTCGTCTCATTGGTCCAGCAGGACGTCCTCTCATTGGTCCAGCAGGACGTCCTCCCATTGGTCCAGCAGGACGTCGTCTCATTGGTCCAGCAGGACGTCCTCCCATTGGTCCAGCAGGACGTCCTCCCATTGGTCCAGCAGGACGTCGTCTCATTGGTCCAGCAGGACGTCCTCCCATTGGTCCAGCAGGACGTCCTCTCATTGGTCCAGCAGGACGTCCTCCCATTGGTCCAGCAGGACGTCCTCCCATTGGTCCAGCAGGACGTCCTCTCATTGGTCCAGCAGGACGTCCTCTCATTGGTCCAGCAGGACGTCGTCTCATTGGTCCAGCAGGACGTCGTCTCATTGGTCCAGCAGGACGTCCTCTCATTGGTCCAGCAGGACGTCCTCCCATTGGTCCAGCAGGACGTCCTCTCATTGGTCCAGCAGGACGTCGTCTCATTGGTCCAGCAGGACGTCCTCTCATTGGTCGGTGGTCACCTGTCGGCCGCCACAGGTTCGTTTTGCACATGTTGTCATTAAATGTCTCCATGGAGGGATTAAGGGATGCATGTGTTACTGTATGTCTTCTTCTTCTTCTTCTTCTTCTTCTTCTTCTTCTTCTTCTTCTTCAATAAACCTTAATTCTCCATGCCCGTGTCACGGAGCGGCGAGTGGACGGAGTGATGGATTCACATTCAATGGGGAGGAGGACAGGGGAGGGGGGGCATCTACAGCATTGATGGGGGTATCCGTGGCGACGAGCAGAGGGCCCTCCATCACCTGAGAGGCAGCCAGCGTTAAGGCAGCTGGCTGGGACTAGATTTGGAGTGGGAATTACTACACACACACACACACAATGAACACACACACACACACACACAATGAACACACACTACACACAATGCCCCAGCCTGCATAATGTACATGATGCACACACCTACACACGCACGTTCACACGCACACACACACACAAACACACACGCACACACACACACACACTCACACTCACACGCACACACGCACACACGCACACACACACACAAACACACACGCTCACAAAACTCCCCAAACAACACAGTTCACCTGCAGGCTGCAGCTGAGACACCTGGAACACGCCGGGCAGGGTGTGTGTGTGCGCGTGTGTGTGTGTGTGTGCATGCGCGTGTGTGTGCGCGTGTGTGGGGGGGGGGGTTCAGGACACAGCATCGTGTAGCTGTCACATCATCATCTCTCACTCACGTTCCTGCTTTGTGTTTCTCCTCTGAAATAAGCTGGAATCACCTCCTCTTCCTCCCCCTCCTCCTCCTCCTCCTTCTCCCCCCCCCCCCACCCCTCCTCCAGCGAATTGAACAATCCTATAAGATCTGAAGTGACAGCTCGCTTCAGCTTTATTTGCTTTTCCTCTCTGTGGTCAGAATGTGAAACTCCTCAGAGTCTCAGGACGAGAGGTCATCAATCAGGGGCGAGCGAGAGAGAGAGAGAGACAAAGAGAGAGGGAGAGAGAGAGACAGAGAGAGACACACACAGAGTGAGAGAGACACAGAGAGAGAGAGAGAGAGAGATTTTAGATTTTTGAAAAACACTTTATTTCACATTTTTTCAGCTTTTACATAGCTTCTTAAAAATAAAGTTCTTTAAAAAATCAGGTTGTTTAAAATAAAAAACACCACAACCAAAACAAACAAATAAAACATATTTTACCTAATAAAAAGTGGTGCAAACACCAGCTCCTCCTCCACCACAGAACAAACAATACCGTTAAAACACCAGCGTTGTTTAAAAGCATCCAGGTCTCCAATGTGTTTATAAAACCTGAACTCCAGCCAGAGTCTGGCTCTGATGTTACAGAGCCACACTGCCCTGGCCTCCTGCCCCTCTGTGTTTTCCACCCGGGATTTTCTGGTTAAATAAATTGCCATTTTTGCTTCGTCTGATAAAAAATTTAGGAGCTGCCACTTTTCTTTTTCTGTTTTTTTGTAGGCAGCTCCCATGATAAAAACCTTCTCTGTTAAAAACCACATTAAAAAGACTAAAAACCAATGTTAAAAGAGCGAAGAAACTCAAAAGTCTCTTAGACTCGTTAAAAACATGGTAAATAGTCTCCCGGAGGTCACAGAAGGGGCACTGGCTCAGGACAGCGGGATTGATTACCGAAATAAAAGCGTTGGACGCGACAGCACCGTGTAAAATCCGCCACTGGAGGTCAGCGGTCCTTTTCTTCAGGGGAGGCTTGTATAGGACCCCCCACTGCGGGCCAGGGCCTCCATGCCCAAGTCTCTGACCACACAGTGGGCGGTCTGTTGCACAGTCTGGACCTGTTGATGATCTTCGAGGTTAAAATACAAAGTCTTCTTGTCTGCTTTGTTCAGTGTGCAGTTTTCTGGGTGGCTCGTTCTTAGCAGGGGCGGTGGAGTCCCCCTAGCCCCGGGCTGAGGGAGATGTCTGGGAAGGGGTCTGCAGGGTCCGGCTCTGCTCTCTGCTGGCTGTAGTCATTGAGGAGGCTCCTCTCCAACCCGGTCAGCCTCTGCCTCCACAGCTCCAGGAGCCTCCTCGCCACCCGGTCGGAATGCATCCCCAGCAGGGAGCCCAGGGCCGGGGGGTCGCTCAGCGTCGGCCCCACTGCATCCACCAACTGCTGCAGAGAAAGGGTCTTTGTTCGCAGCAGCGCCCCCGTTAGTCCAGGGGTGACGCTGCTGCTAATGTCTAGTTTTGCATTATAAATTAATGGTTCTCTCATCAACCAGAACAGAGAGTCAGACTGTGAGCACCTTTCATGCTTAAAAAGGGCCCACGACTTAAAAACACCCTGATAAAAAGGAGGCAGCCCACTTAGTTTTAAAATGCTGGATTCTATTAAAAACAGAGCAGTATCCAGGCCCAGGTTGTCAGCACGTCTGAGGATGCAGCTGGCCACGTCTCGCCACACTAAAAACCCCGGACTCGTGAAAAACTTCTGAACAAACTGTAATCTAAAAGTGGCCGTCCGGCTGGCCAGGTGGACAAGGCCCTGTCCCCCCTCCTCTCTGGCTAAAAACAGCACCCCCTGTGGCACCCAGTGTAGACCCTCTGCAATCTGAAAGCTCTGATGTGCGATGCAATGTCCACAAGGCCCTGTCCTCCTTCCTGGACCGGCAGGTACAGCACCGCAGCTCTCAGCCAGTGAAGTCCGGACCAGAAGAAATCCACAACTGCCTTTTGGATCCTTTCGATCAGGGCCTGTGGTGGAGGAAGAACTACAAATCGGTGCCAAAGGGTCGAGGCAACCAAGTTATTTACGATTAGGACCCTCCCCCTGTACGAGAGCTGAGTTGCAGCCATTTCCATTTCGACAGTCTAGTACACACTCTCTCCATAGCACCCTCCCAGTTCTGTCTTTGAAACTCCTCTGTTCCCAAAAAAACACCTAAAACCTTCAAGCCCTGCCTTCCCCATCTGAGGTTGCCTGGTAGCTGGCTTTTCAAAATAAAAGCCTCTCAACGGGAAACCTCTGGAGTAGTGGTTAGCCTCCGAGGCTCCACCTCCCTCCCCAGAGGCTCCACCTCCCTCCCCCGAGGCAACACCTCCCTCCACTGAGGCTCCACCTCCCTCCACCCTGAGGCTCCACCTCCCTCCACTGAGGCTCCACCTCCCTCCACTGAGGCTCCACCTCCCTCCCCCGAGGCTCCACCTCCCTCCACTGAGGCTCCACCTCCCTCCACTGAGGCTCCACCTCCCTCCACTGAGGCTCCACCTCCCTCCCCCGCGGCTCCACCTCCCTCCACTGAGGCTCCACCTCCCTCCACCTCCCTCCCCCGAGGCTCCACCTCCCTCCTCCACCTCCCTCCCCCCCCGAGGCTCCACCTCCCTCCTCCAAGGCGTCTTCCTTCAAACCGCTGCTTACGGATGCGTTAGTACTCAAGGACGCCGGGACGCACGAGGTCTTTGAACGCGTCTCCCTTTGAAGTGTTTTAGTTTATTTAATTTTTCTTTGCGATTTTCTTCTTATAAAATAATGAATTTAAAACTGAAGGATGAATCTCTGAGCTCTGAAAGTCAAATTTATTTTACAAGACGTCTCAGATCATAAATCTGTTACTTATTGATTTGGAGGGAGGTGGGGCGGGGTGGGGGGGGACAAGGAGTTAGGAGACAAGGAGAGGAAACGTAGAGGAGGGAACGAGACTGTAAAAGAACTTGAAGAAGAAGATTGTGAATTAAATCCTCAACTGTGAGAAGATGACAAGGTGGTAGGAAAGGAAACAAGGAGACGAGTAAAGGCAGAGGCAGGAAAACATGTTGGAGGGAGCGAGGAGGCATTGGAGGGAACGAGGAGGCATTGGAGAGAGCGAGGAGGCATTAGAGGGAACGAGGAGGCATTGGAGGGAGCGAGGAGGCATTGGAGGGAGCGAGGAGGCATTGGAGGGAGCGAGGAGGCATTGGAGGGAGCTAGGAGGCATTGGAGGGAGCGAGGAGGCATTGGAGGGAGCTAGGAGGCATTGGAGGGAGCGAGGAGTCATTGGAGGGAGCGAGGAGGCATTGGAGGGAGCGACGAGGCATTGGAGGGAACGAGGAGGCATTGGAGAGAGCGAGGAGGCATTGGAGGGAGCGAGGAGTCATTGGAGGGAGCGAGGAGGCATTGGAGGGCGAGGCATTGGAGAGAGCGAGGAGGCATTGGAGGGAGCGAGGAGGCATTGGAGGGAGCTAGGAGGCATTGGAGGGAACTAGGAGGCATTGGAGGGAGCTAGGAGGCATTGGAGGGAGCGAGGAGGCATTGGAGGGAGCTAGGAGGCATTGGAGGGAACTAGGAGGCGGGAGCGAGGAGGCATTGGAGGGAGCTAGGAGGCATTGGAGGGAGCGAGGAGGCATTGGAGGGAACTAGGAGGCATTGGAGGGAGCTAGGAGGCATTGGAGGGAGCTAGGAGGCATTGGAGGGAGCGAGGAGGCATTGGAGAGGAGGCATTGGAGGGAGCGAGGAGGCATTGGAGGGAGCTAGGAGGCATTGGAGGGAACTAGGAGGCATTGGAGGGAGCGAGGAGGCATTGGAGGGAGCGAGGAGGCATTGGAGGGAGCTAGGAGGCATTGGAGGGAACTAGGAGGCATTGGAGGGAGGCATTGGAGGGAGCGAGGAGGCATTGGAGGGAGCGAGGAGGCATTGGAGGGAGCTAGGAGGCATTGGAGGGAGCGAGGAGGCATTGATGGTCGTCTCCTCATGTCGTCATCTTCAAAGAAACGAATGTTCAGGTCGTCTCACGAGACGACGGGAAGAAGTTTGTTCTGGTTCTTCCTCTCGGTTCTGGTTCGTCCTCATGGTTCTGGTTCTTCCTCTCGGTTCTGGTTCGTCCTCATGGTTCTGGTTCTTCCTCTCGGTTCTGGTTCTTCCTCTCGGTTCTGGTTCGTCCTCATGGTTCTGGTTCTTCCTCTCGGTTCTGGTTCTTCCTCTTCATATCTAAATGTCGCTGCAGGATTTTTCTCAGCTGACAGAAAATAAAACGCTGAATATAAAAAGATTAATTTTAGTTTGTGAGCTCCTTAAAACACGCTGGAGGGAAGAGGAGGCTACTCTTCATCACTCTACTCTTCATCACTCTACTCTTCACCTTCGCGAAGAGAAGAATATAGGAAGGGGGCACAAAGGAGGAAGGAAAGGAAAGAGGAAGTATGGAATAGAGGTAAAAGGTGTTGAGACTGAAGGAACTAAGGAAGAGAGGGAAGGGAAGAGGAGGAATACAATGAAGAGAAGGAAACAATAGAGTAAGGATGGAATTAAGGAAAGGAAACAGGATGGAAGGACATGAAAAGGAAGAGTGATGTATATCTATAGGAGAAAGAAAAGGAGGTAGTGAAGGAAGGACTTAAGAAAAGAAGGAAAAGATGAAATGAATGGAACAGAATGAGCTGAGAATAAGGTAAGAAGAGAGGAGGAGGAGGAGGAGGAGGAAGGGAGGGGAGCAGAAAGAAAAGGCTGTGAAGGAAAGATAAAGAATAACACTAGAAGGAACGGAGGAAAGCAAAAGAGCAGGAGAGAAAGAGGTAGAAGGAAACGATGAGGAGGCGGGAGGAAAATAAGCAGCTGGGGAAGTGAAGGAGGAAGGTGAGATAAGGAAGGAAATAAGGGAGGAAGGAAGGAAACAAGTGGATGGAGGTCGGTAGGAAAACAAAACACGGCAGAAAGGGAAGGAGGAGATGGAGAAGGAAACAATGAGGACGCCATGAAGGAAAGGTGGCCAGCAAAGGAAACACATGATTCACATAGAGACTTCCCTTTGGGCCCATGGGACCAGCCAATCACATGCTGGGATCTTGCTGGTGGGCGGGGCTTCATGGGTGAATACATTAGTGTCATAAAGATGACTCTCAGTCCTCCGGGGCTCCTGGGTCACGGTAACGTGGTTACCATGACAACCCACCGGCTTCACAGCAACACGGAGTCAAGGAAAAAGTAAAGGCTCCAACGTCTCCTCCCCTGTAGAATGTCCGACAAGCAGGATGTACATCCGACATGTCGTACATCCGACATATCGTACATCCTGCTTGTCGGACATCCTACATGTCGGACATCCTACATGTCGGACATCTGACATGTCGTACATCCGACTTGTCGTACATCCTACATATCGTACATCCTACGTGTCGTACATCCGACATATCGTACATCCTGCTTGTCGGACATCCTACACATCGTATATCCTACATATCCTACATCCTACACATCGTATATCCTACACGTCGTACATCCTACATGTCGTACATCCTACATGTCGTACATCCTACATGTCGTACATCCTACATATCGTACATCCTACATGTCGTACATCCTACATATCGTACATCCTACACATCGTACATCCTACATGTCGTACATCCTACATATCGTATATCCTACATGTCGTACATCCTACACATCGTATATCCTACATATCCTACATCCTACACATCGTATATCCTACACGTCGTACATCCTACATGTCGTACATCCTACATATCGTATATCCTACACATGTCGTACATCCTACATGTCAGACATCCTGCATGTACATCCTACGTATCCTACATCCTACATATCCTGATCATTACATCCTATATTGTACATCCTACATATCACCATCCTACATATGCATCCTACATGTCGTACATCCTACATATCGTACATCCTACACATCGTATATCCTACATGTCGTACATCCTACACATCGTATATCCTACATATCCTACATCCTCATCATATCGTATTACATCCTACATATCGTACATCCTACATGTCGTACATATCCTACATATCGTACATCCTACATGTCGTACATCCTACATATCGTACATCCTACATGTCGTACATCCTACATATCGTACATCCTACATGTCGTACATCCTACATATCGTACATCCTACATGTCGTATCCTACATATTACATCCTACATATCGTACATCCTACATATCGTATATCCTACATATCGTACATCCTACATATCGACATCCTACATGTCGTACATCCTGCATGTCGACATCCTACATATGACATCCCACCATCTCCTGGATCACCAGACGCTCCCTCACGCTCCGCTGCCACAGACAGGACAGGAGAACACCGACGTGCTATGAGGCTCTATATATCTATCTATCTATCTATCTACATGTCGTACATCCTACATATCGTACATCCTACATGTCGTACATCCTACATGTCGTACATCCTACATATCGTACATCCTACATGTCGTACATCCTACATGTCGTACATCCTACATGTCGTACATCCTACATATCGTACATCCTACATGTCGTACATCCTACATATCGTACATCCTACATATCGTATATCCTACATATCGTACATCCTACATATCGTACATCCCATATCATTACATCCTACATGTCGTACATCCTACATATCGTACATCCTACATATCGTACATCCTACATATCGTACATCCTACATGTCGTACATCCTACATATCGTACATCCTACATATCGTACATCCTACATGTCGTACATCCTACATATCGTACATCCTACATGTCGTACATCCTACATATCGTACATCCTACATGTTGTACATCCTAAATATCGTACATCCTACATATCGTACATCCTACATGTCGTACATCTTACATATTGTACATCCTACATATCGTACATCCTACATATCGTACATCCTACATATCGTACATCCTACATGTCGTACATCCTACATATCGTATATCCTACATGTCGTACATCCTACACATCGTATATCCTACATATCCTACATCCTACACATCGTATATCCTACATATCCTACATCCTACATGTCGTACATCCTACATATCGTACATCCTACATATCGTACATCCTACATATCGTACATCCTACATGTCGTACATCCTACATGTCGTACATCCTACATATCGTACATCCTACATGTCGTACATCCTACATATGGTACATCCTACATGTCGTACATCCTACATATCGTACATCCTACATGTTACGTCCCGTGATTTAGACAGCCCTCTTTCAGGAAGAGGGTGGAGCAATCTCTGTCAGGCTGGTAAGCCTGGAGCAACGCCACCTGAGAGCGATCAGCTAATCAGTGGGCGGGACATATGTACACCCAGAGTAAGTGTTTCCCTCTCTCTCTCGACCTCTGATTCTTTTGGTATGGTGCCGACGTGTAGGCCACCATTTGTTTCTCTGCGGGTGAAGCTGGGTAGGGGTTCTCTGCCGTTTTTGTTGTGTCCATTTTCTCCTGTTTTGTGGTCAGACAGGGAGGTCAGTATTGTTATTCCGTTCTCTAATGGTAGGTCAGTGGGAACTTTTGTTTTCTAGTTAGCATGGGGGTTTTGTTTGTTGTTTTGGCCTTGGAGACCCTGACGCGTATTTCTTTTGCTTCTGTTTAATTCTACCCTTTGTTAAACCCTACCTCTGTCAAATAAATACCCTTTATGGGTTTATGTATTTAACTTTATGGTTTGCCTCCTTCGTCTTCCCTCGTAGCTGTAACCCTTCTTTGTATGTTGCGGCCGGTGCACCCTTAGACAACTAAGAGGCCGTAACACTACATGTCGTACATCCTACATATCGTACATCCTACACGTTGTACATCCTACATATCGTACATCCTACATATCGTACATCCTACATGTCGTACATCCTACATATCGTACATCCTACACGTCGTACATTCTACACATCGTACATCCTACATGTCGTACATCCTACATATCTTATATCCTACACGTCGTACATCCTACATATCGTACATCCTACATATCTTATATCCTACACGTCGTACATCCTACATATCGTACATCCTACACATCGTATATCCTACATGTCGTACATCCTACATATCGTACATCCTACACATCGTATATCCTACATCCTACACATCGTATATCCTACATGTCCTACATCATACACATCGTATATCCTACACGTCGTACATCCTACATGTCATACATCCTACATATCGTACATCCTACATGTCGTACATCCTACACGTTGTACATCCTACATATCGTACATCCTACATATCGTACATCCTACATATCGTACATCCTACATATCGTACATCCTACATGTCGTACATCCTACATGTCGTACATCCTACATATCTTATATCCTACACGTCGTACATCCTACATATCGTACATCCTACATATCTTATATCCTACACGTCGTACATCCTACATATCGTACATCGTATATCCTACATGTCGTACATCCTACATATCGTACATCCTACATGTCGTACATCCTACATGTCGTAAACTTCCCAGCATGCATTGTGTCTGGGTCGACTCTCACAGAACTGGATCCACGTCCAGCTGAAGCCTGTCGCTCCACGAGAACCAGGAGATACTGAGACTGTGTGTGTGAGAGAGAGAGAGAGAGAGAGTGTGTGTGTGTGTGTGAGTGTGTGCAGAACTGGAAGGTCGATGTCTGAATGAGGATGTACTTTGATTAAGAGCTAGATTTCAGAAGCTTTGACAGTAGGGAGGGGGGGAGGGGGGAGGGGTTGACTCCCTCCAGGGTGAAGAAATGAAGCGCTCCCTCGGCCGAGCACTGATTAGTATCTGACGTGGTCTCTGGTCCCCGGGCGGTTCAGACGGATGACCTAGTTTAGACGGAGACACTCGGTGGAGCTAAGAGGGAGGAGCTTAGAGGGAGGAGCTTAGAGGGAGGAGGTTAAAGGGAGGAGCTTAGAGGGAGGAAGTTAAAGGGAGGAGCTTAGAGGGAGGAGGTGAGATGGAGCCTCTCAGAGGGAGGAGCTTAGCAGCCACGAGTCCGAACTGGGTCGTCTGCGGGTCGGTCTAAATCATAATAAATCATTATTTATGTAAAAAAATTAAGAGATTACAAAGTTTTTATTTTTTATTAAATTAGAAAAAAACATTTTTAATGAAATATAACATTTTTCCCAAAAATACAAAATTTAATTAAAAAATGTTAAATAAAAATTGAAATTATTTAACTTTTGAGTGTTAGCGACTTCTTTGTCTCCTGAACATGACGTCCTCTTTCTTAGCCCCGCCCACAGCACTCTGATTGGCTGAGGTCAGGAGGAGAGGCTCTCATCTTTATTTATTACGTAACCGTTTAGCTTCACAGGAACGCAGCAGCAGAGGAATGAGAACTCAAAGAAGACTTGATCCTTTTAATCCGTATTCACGTTTAAAAGAGAACAAACTTTCCCCAAAGAATAACAGATCGAGAGAGAGAGAGAGGGAGAGAGAGAGAGGGGAGGGAGGGAGAGAGAGAGGAGAGGGAGAGAGGGAGAGAGAGAGGGAGAGAGAGAGAGAGAGAGAAAGAGAGGAGAGAGAGAGGAGAGAGAGGGGGAGAGAGAGGGAGAGAGAGAGAGAGGGAGAGAGAGAGAGAGAGGGAGAGAGAGGGAGAGAGAGAGGAGAGGGAGAGAGAGAGAGGGAGAGAGAGAGAGGAGAGAGGAGGTGGAGGCGTCGGCCTTCAGACGGAGGAGCTTCAATAAAGACACAAATCAAATTAAAGCTGCAAGCAGCGATGAACGGGTCCTCTTCCTGCTTCGATGCGTCGGGGTGCTGGCGGACGCCGCCCCTCGAGCCGAGGCGCACGCCGCAAGGCCTTGAGGCGTTTGACCGTTAAATCACGACACTGATTTTACTTTGCTGGTCGGTGGCGCTTTGACTCTGAGTGAAAAAGGCTTGTTGATATCCTCAGGCCTTGAATTCTACTGAAGCATGAAGTTTGGAGCAGATTTATAGAGCGAGTCCAGGGTTAGCAGCAGGACGCTGTGACAATGTGAACATATACATGCATCATGTGTATCCATGTGAAGTCTAGACCTTGTCATGTAAATTACATGTGAATGTGATTCAACGATGTCGCTCTGAGCTCCACAGGAAGCATCATCGAGGTCTTAGGTCTATTCTGGTATATTTTGAGAGCGATCTGAATAATCTGCGAGGAGCAGTGTATAAAAGTAAAAAACATGTAACTTCCTAGTGCCACTAGTTGGCGCTAAGTCCATGCTCCTGCCAGTCTAGTGACCTCTGGCCATCGTGCTCTTGGCGTCTGGTCTAATTGACAGAGCCCCTAGTGGTGGGACACAAACTAAATGGCTCTCACAACTCAATTAAATATTTCTTTATTGTTCACTTATAATGATTAATAATAATATATATTAGCTATGTCAATGAAATGGATTATGATTAAAACGCACTGTCACCCAAACGCAACACAAATATCTCAAAACAATATCATAATTAATATAATAAAAATGAGAAGATTTATACATACATACATTTGACTTCTCCCTGAATCTGTTCTGTCTCTACTTGTTTGTCACGATACTCATATTATAACTTCTATACATATTACATACCTGCCATAAATATCATGAATTCAGAATTCAATACCATAAAAACAATATGGTATCATAAATATGAGACTGGTATATTTATCTATAATAGTAATAAATAAAACATCTGTATGGTTCACTTTTTACCAACTTTTTCTACACTTAACATATAACAGTAATATTAGTATTAATACAGCCAGATATGAATGAAACTACATGGTTCCATCATAGCATTGATTATACACTATGAGGCCGTTAGTCTCTGACCAGATGATCCACAGTTCATCAGGATGAGCAGCTGAAGAGTTACAGAACTTTACAGACTGAAACATTTACCTTCTGGCATCTTTTTATTCTTTAAGCCGAAGGCTAACTGGTATGTTTACACAACCGTCACATTAAATACATATTACATATTGTCACATGGTATAAATAAAGAAACATGCAACACATCCATTACCCTCCTCATACAAATAAATATGATTGAAATTCAGTTTGTAACAAATAATGCTGGAGTGTCATCCACTACTTACCTGGATGTGTCTGAGGCCCGGGAGTTGTGCTGGATTCACGTCAGACAGCAGAATCTGCAGGAGAGCGTGGAGGAAACTGGAACAGTTTGAGTGGTGCCATTACGATGACTGTGCAGTGGATGCACTGCTCTGGAGGAGATCGGGCAGTCTTGGTCCTGTGCTGGTCCCAGTCCACAGCTGCGCCGTGACGTCAGAGGGAGCGAAATGAAAAACTTTTTTTTGATTTTAACCCCAAAGCTCGGTTTTAAATTAAGTAAACCAATTATTTTAAGGTGGTAAGCGGTTACAGTCTTTCTTTTATACACGACCCGGCTTGTGGGGCCGGAGGGATGGCTTGAAATAAAGGTTTTATATTAAACGCTTTCATAAAAAGTCCCATGACGGACCTTCCTGTTTTTAACCTAAACGGCGCATCAACGTGTAACCTTTAACGGACCCTATAGACTCTTTTTAAAATTATCTGTTCGGCTCATAAAGTGTCTAAGGAGGCTAACAGTCATAGTGTGTGTGTAGTTCTCTAAGTATTCTACCGTGATCAAAATTCTAGGAGCACGTCCGGTGTCGCCCCAAGTGTCTGTGGAACGTGGGTCCGCGTGATATCTAAATAGATCGCTAAATGCTACCCCGTAACAGGCTACAACGAAGGATCTATTTTAATCACCGGTAATAACATATATATAAACAGTAATATTGGTCCGGTTGTTAAGGCTTCTCACCCGTTTTAATTCTTCAGTCGAGTCCGTGTCCTTCCTGGTCCGGAACGAGAAATGGACCGTGCGTCTAGCTGGGGGCTATTTTCCACGGGGATTATTTCCAGTTCCGTTTCCGGTTGTCACAGGTAAGTGAAATTACGTGATATTATTCGTTGGGGAGGGGGTTTAATTAATGTCCCATAAAGGTCAAGGGTTTATTGGTTAAAAAAAAATTTAAACCTAA
>NW_026613272.1:58297-60797 GCF_029220125.1 Pseudoliparis swirei
GGGGAGAAGGAGGAAGAGGAGCAGGGGAGGAGGAGAAGGAGGAAGAGGAGCAGGAGGGGGAGGAGGAGGAGGAGGAAGAGGAGCAGGAGGAGGAGGATACATGAACTGCTCTGTTCATGGTGCAAAGTGAGTCTGTTTAAAGATTATCTAACACACATTTACCTGATCACAAGAGTTTAGTCCTGAGTGTGTGTGTGTGTGTGTGTGTGTGTGTGTGTGTGTGTGTGTGTGAGTGTGTGAGAGTGTGTGAGTGTGTGTGTGTGTGTGAGAGTGTGTGTATGTGAGTGTGTGTGTATGTGAGTGTGTGAGAGTGTGTATGTGAGTGTGTGTATGTGAGTGTGTGTGTGTGTGAGAGTGTGTGTGTGTGTGAGAGATCAATGCAGTGTTTGATCTGCATGTATCTGAGTAGCTCCACCACCAGCCGCCCAGAGGGAGGCTCAGTGTAACGGGCAACATCTCCTCCACCACGAGGCCTCCACACACACACTAACACACACACACACTAACACACACTTTCATGTGCTCTGCTGTTTCATCTCACACACACACAGCAGCATCACGTCCATCATGTTCCTGCAGGAACAAAGACTCTCAGGCTGGAGGAGTCCTTCTTTAATTTAAAGGCTGTTAGAGTTTATGAGAGCATCCATGAAGAGTGTGTCTGTTTCTGTGAGTGAGTGAGTGAGTGAGTGAGTGAGTGAGTGAGAGAGAGAGTGTGAGAGAGAGAGAGAGAGAGTGTGAGTGAGTGAGTGAGAGAGAGAGAGAGAGAGTGTGGTGGTGAGTGGAGTGAGAGAGAGAGAGAGAGAGAGAGTGTGAGTGAGTGAGTGAGAGAGAGAGAGAGAGAGAGAGAGAGTGTGAGAGAGAGAGAGAGAGAGTGTGAGTGAGTGAGTGAGAGAGAGAGAGAGAGAGTGTGAGTGAGTGAGTGAGTGAGTGAGAGAGAGAGAGAGAGAGAGTGTGAGTGAGTGAGTGAGTGAGAGAGAGAGAGAGAGAGACGGTGTTCATCGACTCTGAGACTTTGTGTTCTTTGCTTTTGGCTGTTTCTCTTTCTGTGTTCACTTTTATAGCAGAGTGAGCGCTCGCCTCTTTTGAGTGAGGAGTGCTCCTCTTTGATGCTGAACATGAGGCACTTCCTATCTTCTTCTTCTTCTTCTCTTCTTCTTCTTCATCTTCACATGTCCATCGCCTCAGTGGCTCCTCCCCCTTTGGAGAGGACCTGAACACCCTGGCGGCTGTTTTTCAGTACACACACACACACACACACACACACACACACACACACACACACACACACACCTCACAGGCTCCCGGCGCCGCGTGCAGCTTGTCATGGCGGCGGCGTCTTGCGGTACACGGACGGGTCCAGATGGCGCCTGTCACGCCTGTCAACTCCCAGAATGCACCTGTGACAGCTGAAACATGTGCGCCCAGTCGGAGCTTCAGAGACTAATGACCAGCCGGCGTGGTCACCTGACAAGATGGCCGACGGCGAGGCGACATCGCTGTCGTTAGTGAGCGGTGGAGCGTAACCATGGAGACAAGGGCGCCGCCACGGCTGAGACGCTCTGCTGGTCCAGATGCTCCTCCCCCGCTGCTCCTCCTCGCGCTGCTCCTCCCCCGCTGCTCCTCCTCGCGCTGCTCCTCCCCACGCTGCTCCTCCCTGCGCTGCTCCTCCTCCTCCTCCTTCAAACCGAAACCCAACAAACCAAGTAAAACTCTTTGAGTGAAGCTGATCTTCGCTCCTCTTCGTCACCATGAACAACCAAAAGACTCCGGCCTGTTGCATTGCGTCATCACTGCGTAGCTCGACTTATATAAATATATATATACATATATATATATATTTATATACATATATATATAAATACATATATATGTATATATATATATATGTATATACATATATATGCGATATCATATGAAAAAGAAAAAGTTTGAAAAGCAAGAGGTTTTTAGAATTAAAAAGTTTTTGCCCAAAGTAAAGGAGTGCATCCAGCAGGGGGAGGTGGAGAGCTCCAATGTGGGTTTTATTTGATTTGTTGATTTTAAGTTTTATTTGTTTTTTAAACTTTTCTTTTAATGAACACATTCAGAGTCGGAGTTTTAAACGTAAATGGAGCGAGGGACAGTAAGAAGAGAACATCAATTTATGAATTTAACAAGATGAAAGCCAACGATGTTCTCTTCTTACAAGAGACGCACAGCGACAGCACCAACGAGGCGGACTGGAGGAGGGAGTGGGGGGGGGAAGTCCT
The DNA here is from genome assembly GCF_029220125.1 of Pseudoliparis swirei. NCBI lineage: Eukaryota > Metazoa > Chordata > Actinopteri > Perciformes > Liparidae > Pseudoliparis > Pseudoliparis swirei. Next base: position 60,550 of record NW_026613272.1, read on the forward strand.
CCTGAGCCACAACACCAACCTCAGCGGAGGAGTGGGCTTCCTCTTCTCCAGGGCCTTCAGCCCGCGGTCACTGGAGGTCAAACACATCGTGGAGGGGAGGCTGTTCTTTGTGAAAGCACGGTTCGACCTTTTTAACGTGGTTTTTATAAATATCTATGCTCCAACAACTGGGACAGAGAGGCAGCTGTTTTTATCCAAAGTTAATGATGTTTTAAATGACTGTGCCTCGGAGGATTTTTATTCTTGGG
>NW_026613272.1:68297-75797 GCF_029220125.1 Pseudoliparis swirei
TCCTCTTCCTCTCTACTCCTATCCTCCCTCCCTCCTCTTCCTCCCTCTTCTTCCTCTCCTCTTCTTCCTCTCTCCTCTTCCTCCCTCCTCTTCCTCCCCTCCTCTTCCTCCCTCCTCCTCCCTCCTCTTCCTCCCTCTTCTTCCTCTCTCCTCTTCTTCCTCTCTCCTCTTCCTCCCTCCTCCTCCCTCCCTCCTCTTCCTCCCTCCTCCTCTCTCCTCCTCTTCCTCTATCCTCTTCTTCCTCTCTCCTCCTCCTCTTCCTCTCTCCTCCTCCTCGTCCTCTCTCCTCTTCTTCCTCTCTCCTCTTCCTCCCTCCTCCTCCCTCCCTCCTCTTCCTCCCTCCTCCTCTCTCCTCCTCTTCCTCTCTCCTCTTCTTCCTCTCTCCTCCTCCTCTTCCTCTCTCCTCCTCCTCTTCCTCCCTCCTCCTCCTCGTCCTCCCTCCTCCTCGTCCACTCCACTCTCCTCCTCCTCTTCCTCCCTCCTCCTCGTCCCCCCTCCTCCTCTTCCTCTCGTCTCCCTGTGCTGCTGTGTTTGTCATGTCTCAGTCTGAGACGTCTGACCCGGACGCTGGGAACCAGACGATGAAGCACCGAGACGTCCGTGTGGATTGACGGTCCCTGAAGGCACCACGGTGCACCACCTTCACCATCACAACGTCTCCTCGTCTTCGTTTCGTCCTCAGAACGTTGCTCCGTTGCCTCGATGACACGCAACAGAGTTCAGTCTGTGTGTGTGTGTGAGTGTGTGTGTGTGTGTGTGAGTGTGGTGTGTGAGTCTGTGTGTGTGAGTGTGTGTGTGTGGTGTGTGAGTCTGTGTGTGTGAGTGTGTGTGTGTGAGTGTGTGTGTGTGGTGTGTGAGTGTGTGTGTGTGAGTGTGTGTGTGTGTGAGTGTGTGTGTGAGTGTGTGTGAGTGTGTGTGTGTGAGTGTGTGTGTGTGAGTGTGTGTGTGAGTGTGTGTGTGTGAGTGTGTGTGTGTGTGAGTGTGTGTGTGTGTGTGTGTGTGAGTGTGTGTGTGTGTGTGTGTGTGTGAGTGTGTGTGAGTGTGTGTGTGTGTGTGTGTGTGTGTGTGTGTGAGTGTGTGGTGTGTGTGTGTGTGAGTGTGTGTGTGAGTGTGTGGTGTGTGTGTGTGTGAGTGTGAGTGAGAGTGTGTGTGTGAGTGTGTGGTGTGTGTGTGTGTGTGTGTGTGTGTGTGAGTGTGTGTGTGTGTGTGTGTGTGTGTGGTGTGTGTGTGTGTGTGTGAGTGTGTGTGTGTGTGTGGAGTGTGTGGTGTGTGTGTCTGTGTGTGTGTGAGTGTGTGGTGTGCAGTGTGTGTGTGTGTGTGTGTGTGTGTGGTGTGTGTGTGTGTGTGTGTGTGAGTGTGTGTGTGTGTCTGTGTGTGTGAGTGTGGTGTGTGTGTGTGTGTGTGTGAGTGTGGTGTGTGTGTGTTAGTGTGTGTGGTGTGTGTGGTGTGTGTGGTGTGTGTGGTGTGTGTGTGTGTGTGTGAGTGTGTGTGTGTGTGTGTGTGTGTGTGTGTGTGTGAGTGTGTGTGTGTGTGTGTGTGTGTGTGTGTGTGTGTGTGTGTGTGTGTGTGTGTGTGTGTGTGTGTGTGTGTGTGTGAGTGTGTGTGTGTGATTAATCTTGAATACACAGAGTGTGTATCAGAGGATGTTTAGGCTGCGTGAACCGGCCGCCCCTCCTTTGTGTTCATTGGTCGCTCAGGTTACCGTGACAACTGACTTCCTGTTTCTCCTCTCGCCGCTCGAATAAACAACCGGCGGCCGGCGGACAGGCGCCTCACAACGCCATGATGTGTGTGTGAGTGTGTATATGTGTGTGTGTGTGTGTATGTGTGTGTGTGGCTCCGTGCCAGATGATGATGTCTGAGTATGAGGAAATCTGAACATCAAACCCTCAGGTGAACGCCGCCTCGGGGAAGATGGCTACAGAAAAAACCTCAAAGCGCTGCTGAGCGCGCCCGGCCTTAGCCCCGCCCCCTGCCCCGCCCCCTGCCCCCCTAACTGGGGCTGCGAGGTTGGCGAAACTACCAGTGCATCATTTTTAATTGCCCCTGCGTTGGTTCCCTGACAGAAGCAATCAGCCTTAACGAGCCGCTGGCGGCCTGTCAGGGGGCGGGGCCTCAACGCGGAGCGCTAACGAGCATGAGGAGCGGCCAATTAGAACACAGAGAACTCGGCTCGTCGTCCCACAAGGCCCTGAGGAAGGGGGGGGGGGGGGCTCCACCTGCTCCACCTGCTCCACCCGGGACCAGATGTTCCACTAATTGGTAAACACCAACAAGATGGAAGCTCAATGAAGACGCCTCCATCACCTCCACCACCTCCATCACCTCCATCACCTCCACCACCTCCACCACCTCCATCACCTCCACCACCTCCACCACCTCCATCACCTCCATCACCTCCACCACCTCCATCACCTCCATCACCTCCACCACCTCCACCACCTCCATCACCTCCATCACATCCATCACATCCATCACCTCCATCACCTCCATCACATCCATCACCTCCATCACATCCATCACATCCATCACATCCATCACATCCATCACATCCATCACATCCATCACATCCATCACATCCACCACCTCCACCACCTCCACCACCTCCATCACCTCCATCACCTCCACCCCCTCCATCACCTCCACCACCTCCACCACCTCCATCACCTCCACCACCTCCATCACCTCCACAACCTCCACCACCTCCACCACCTCCACCACCTCCACCACCTCCATCACCTCCACCACCTCCGTCACCTCCACCACCACCTCCACCACCTCCATCACCTCCACCACCTCCACCACCTCCATCACCTCCACCACCTCCATCACCTCCACCACCTCCACCACCTCCACCACCTCCATCACCTCCACCACCTCCATCACCTCCATCACCTCCACCACCGACATCACCTCCATCACCTCCACCACCTCCACCACCTCCATCACCTCCACCACCTCCATCACCTCCACCACCTCCACCACCTTCATCACCTCCACCACCTCCACCACCTCCATCACCTCCACCACCTCCGTCACCTCCACCACCACCTCCACCACCTCCATCACCTCCACCACCTCCATCACCTCCACCACCTTCATCACCTCCACCACCTCCACCACCTCCATCACCTCCATCACCTCCACCACCTCCACCACCTCCATCACCTCCACCACCTCCATCACCTCCACCACCTTCATCACATCCACCACCTCCACCACCTCCATCACCTCCACCACCTCCACCACCTCCATCACCTCCACCACCTCCACCACCTCCACCACCTCCATCACCTCCACCACCTCCACCACCTCCATCACCTCCACCACCTTCATCACCTCCACCACCTCCATCACCTCCACCAACTCCACCACCTCCATCACCTCCACCACCTTCATCACCTCCACCACCACCTCCACCACCTCCATCACCTCCATCACCTCCACCACCGCCACCACCTCCATCACCTCCACCACCTCCACCACCTCCACCAACTCCACCACCTCCATCACCTCCACCAACTCCACCACCTCCACCATCTCCATCACCTCCACCACCTTCATCACCTCCACCACCTCCATCACCTGCACCAACTCCACCACCTCAACCACCTTCATCACCTCCAACACCTCATGCACCTCCATAACCTCCACCACCTCCATCACCTCCACCACCTCCATCACCTCCACCACCTCCATCACCTCAACCACCTTCATCACCTCCAACACCTCATGCACCTCCATCACCTCCACCACCTTCATCACCTCCATCACCTCAACCACATCCATCACCTCCACCACCTCCATCACCTCATCACCACCATCACTTCTCTCTTCCTGCCTCTCTCTTCCTGTCTCTCTCTTCCTGTCTCTCTCTTCATGTCTCTCACTTCCTGCCTCTCTCTTCCTGTCTCTCTCTTCCCGTCTCTCTCTTCCTGTCTCTCTCTTCCTGCCTCTCTCTTCCTGTCTCTCTCTTCCTGTCTCTCACTTCCTGCCTCTCTCTTCCTGTCTCTCTCTTCCCGTCTCTCTCTTCCTGTCTCTCTCTTCCTGCCTCTCTCTTCCTGTCTCTCTCTTCCTGTCTCTCACTTCCTGCCTCTCTCTTCCTGTCTCTCTCTTCCTGCCTCTCTCTTCCTGTCTCTCTCTTCCTGTCTCTCTCTTCCTGTCTCTCTCTTCCTGTCTCTCACTTCCTGCCTCTCTCTCTTCCCGTCTCTCTCTTCCCGTCTCTCTCTTCTCGTCTCTCTTTTCCTGTCCGTCTCTAAGTGGGCGTGTTGTTGCGTAACACTGGTCCCGTGGTCGTTTAAAGAGCATCCTGTGTCTCTGTGACCCTCGTGTCAGTTTGGGAACGTAATATCTTGAGTTATGTTTCTGTGTCTGTGGAGCTTCAGCTTCTTTCATTTCATTACAACAAAGGTCAATAAATCCAAAACAAACATTACGAACATCAACGTGTGAGAGAGTCAACGTCTCCGCTGAGATATTTATAGCGTCCGTGTATCAACGTTGATTCAGCACGCCGCGTCAGACGATCATAAAGAGTTAGATAATAAAGAGTTTAGATAATAAAGAGTGTATCCTCACGTCTAAACACACTTCACAAGAAAAGATCAAAGAATAATTAAAAACAAACAAACCGACAAAACACAAACACGAGATCACACGACGTAAACAATTAAACACGCACATTTATCAAAACACATCGTTATTATGGGATTCTCTACTTCCTGTGATGATACGTGTACTTCCTGTGATGATACGTGCACTTCCTATGATGATATGTGTACTTCCTGTGATGATACGTGTACTTCCTGTGATGATACATGTACTTCCTGTGATGATATGTGTACTTCCTGTGATGATACATGTACTTCCTGTGGTGATACTTGTACTTCCTGTGATGATATGTGTACTTCCTGTGATGATACATGTACTTCCTGTGATGATACATGTACTTCCTGTGGTGATACTTGTACTTCCTGTGATGATATGTGTACTTCCTGTGATGATACATGTACTTCCTGTGATGATACGTGTACTTCCTATGGTGATACTTGTACTTCCTGTGATGATATGTGTACTTCCTGTGATGATACTTGTACTTCCTGTGGTGATATGTGTACTTCCTGTGATGATACGTGTACTTCCTGTGGTGATATGTGTACTTCCTATAGTGATACGTGTACTTCCTATAGTGATATGTATACTTCCTATGGTGATATGTGTACTTCCTATAGTGATATGTATACTTCCTATGGTGATATGTGTACTTCCTATGGTGATATGTGTACTGCCTATGGTGATATGTGTACTGCCTATGGTGATATGTGTACTTCCTATGGTGATATGTGTCCTTCCTATAGTGATATGTGTACTGCCTATGGTGATATGTGTACTGCCTATGGTGAAGCAGGAAAGTATTCAGCCCTCCGAGGAGGAGGAAGAGGTGGAGGAAGAGGAAGAAGAGGGAGAGGAAGAGGGGGACGAAGAGGAAGCCATGTGACAAAAAATAAGAAGAATCACAGAGCGAAGTCTGGGGAGAAAGAGGAAGTTGAAAAGAAAGAGGACGTGGAAGAGGAAGAGGAGATTGAGGAAGAGGGGGAGAAGAGAAAGCCAAGGCCACGCCCCTTTTCCAACCACCATCACATAAAGACATCAATAATGTATTGAATGTTTGTGTAATCCTCATGAAATGAGCTGGAGCTCATGGGGGGGCGTCTCCCATCGGGTGACATCAGCATCAGGCGCTCTGAGTCTCTCTCGGCTTCATTAACAGTCGGGTCAGGTGAGCCGGACCCATTAGCGTCTCCGGAGCCGAGGCCGCCGGACGCCATGGGGGCAGGAGGAGGAGGAGGAGGAGGAGGAAGAGGAGTGGGAGGAGGGGCAGGAGGAAGAGGAGTGGGAGGAGGGGGAGCAGGGAGGAGGGAGGTGCTGGGAGCCGTCCAGATCCTCTCCCCTGTCATGTGAGGGGGGCGGAGCCACATCAACATTCTCCTCACGGCCGCGTTCCATTTCTTTCCTCTCATCTCTCTCCGCCAAGGAGACGTCTCAAGATCTCAAAACCAATCTGGCATCGTCTCCATCACGGCGACCCCGAACATCTACATCAGCGGAGCCATTACCCCCGAGCGGACATCGTAATGTGACGGGGATCCGCTCTGACAAGGAGGAGAGCAGGAGGAGGCGCAGGGGGGCGGAGCTACAGGAGAGGAGGAGGCGTGCAGCATCAAGGATTTAAATATATATATTATAAATATATTTATATATATGTTATTGTTTTAAATATATTGATATATATGTATATATATATATTGTTTTAAATATATTGATATATATATATATTTATATTTTAAATAATAATAATATATATGTTTATATAAATATATTTATATTTATATATATATGTATATATTTATATATATTTATATAAATATATATATTATTATTGTTTTTAATATATATTTATATATATTTATGTGTGTGTGTGTGTGTGTGTATTCCGTGACCCTCCTCCTGTCGGTGGTATTTGAAGCCGCCCTCAGTGGCAGCTCGACGTGTACTGGCCCTTTAAATGTGATGGTGAAGGAAGTGGCCTTTAAAAGGCAGCGAGCAGCGCAGGAGACGCCCATCAGAGAATACACCCCCGGGACCTCGCGCCTCCTGCAGGAGGACAGGTATCTGAGCAGGAGACCTCGCGCCTCCTGCAGGAGGTGCACAACAGAGATTATTGTATAGATACTCATAACCATGAACACCTGCAGGAAGCTCACCCCGGTTATTGGTCCTCCTGGTCTCTGTGGTCCTCCTGGTCCTGTGGTCCTCCTGGTCTCTGTGGTCCTCCTGGTCTCTGTGGTCCTCCTGGTCCTGTGGTCCTCCTGGTCTCTGTGGTCCTCCTGGTCTCTGTGGTCCTCCTGGTCTCTGTGGTCCTCCTGGTCCTGTGGTCCTCCTGGTCTCTGTGGTCCTCCTGGTCCTGTGGTCCTCCTGGTCTCTGTGGTCCTCCTGGTCCTGTGGTCCTCCTGGTCTCTGTGGTCCTCCTGGTCTCTGTGGTCCTCCTGGTCTCTGTGGTCCTACTGGTCCTGTGGTCCTCCTGGTCTCTGTGGTCCTCCTGGTCTCTGTGGTCCTCCTGGTCCTGTGGTCCTCCTGGTCTCTGTGGTCCTCCTGGTCTCTGTGGTCCTCCTGGTCTCTGTGGTCCTCCTGGTCTCTGTGGTCCTACTGGTCCTGTGGTCCTCCTGGTCTCTGTGGTCCTCCTGGTCTCTGTGGTCCTCCTGGTCCTGTGGTCCTCCTGGTCCTGTGGTCCTCCTGGTCTCTGTGGTTACCCGACGTGACTCACACACACACACAAACACACACACACTCACACACACCCACACACCCACACACACACACACACACACACACACACACAAACACAGACCACCCCCATGTGAGACCACGCCCCCCATGTGAGACCACCCCCACCCATGTGAGACCACGCACCCCATGTGAGACCACGCCCCCATGTGAGAC
>NW_026613272.1:80797-85797 GCF_029220125.1 Pseudoliparis swirei
CTCTCCCTCCCTCCCCCCTCTCCCCCTCCTCTCTCTCTCCCTCCTCCTCTCTCCCTCTCCTCTCCTCTCCCCTCTCCTCCCTCTCCTCCTCCCTCTCCCCTCTCCCCCCTCTCCCTCTCCTCCCTCTCCCTCCTCTCCCCCTCCCTCTCCCCTCTCCCCTCTCTCCCTCTCCCTCTCTCCCCCTCTCCCTCTCCCCCTCCTCCCTCTCCCCTCTCTCTCACTCTCCTCTCTCGCCCCTCTCCTCCCTCTCTCCCCTCCCTCTCTCTCCCCCTCTCCTCTCTCTCCCCTCTCCTCCCCCTCTCCTCTCCCCCCCTCCTCCCTCCCCTCTCTCTCCTCCCTCCTCTCCCCCTTCTCTCTCCCTCCTCCTCTCCCCCTCATCTCTCCCTCCTCTCCCTCTCTCCCTCCCTCCCTCTCCTCTCTCCCCTCTCCCTCTCACTCCCCCCCCCTCTCTCTCTCTCTCCCCTCTCCTCTCCCCTCTCCTCTCTCTCCTCTCTCCTCTCTCCCCCCTCCCTCTCTCCTCCCTCCCCTCTCCCTCTCTCCCCCCCTCTCCTCTCTCCCCTCTCCTCTCTCCCCTCTCCTCTCTCTCTCCCTCTCTCTCCCCCTCTCCTCTCCCTCTCTCCCTTCCCCTCTCTCTCTCTCCCCCCTCTCTCTCTCCTCTCTCTCTCTCTCCCCTCCTCCCCTCTCCTCTCTCCTCTCCTCTCCTCTCTCCCCTCTCTCTCTCCCTCCTCTCCCCCATCTCCCTCTCCTCTCCCTCCCTCTCCCCCCCTGTCCCCTCTCTCCCTCTCTCCCCCTCTCCCTCTCCCTCTCCTCCCTCTCCCCCCTCTCCTCTCTCTCCTTCCTCTCCCCCCTCCCCTCTCTCCCCCCCTCTCCTCTCTCCCCCTCTCCCTCTCCCCTCCTCCTCTCTCCTCTCTCCCCTCCCTCTCTCCCCCTCTCCCCTCTCCTCTCTCCCCTCTTCCTCTCCCCCTCCCTCTCCCCCTCTCCTCTCTCCCCATCTCTCTCCCCCTCTCCCTCTCTCTCCCCCCTCTCCCCCCTCCCCCTCTCTCTCTCAGCGTAGAGGGTTAGCAGTCATGCGTGACTGATTGGGAGAAGATACGCCATCAGAATAAGTTAGAAGACGAAGATCTCCTCCTCCTCCTCCTCCTCCTCCTCTCTTGGACGTTTTGTGCGTGAAAGGAGGAGGAAAGGGAGAGCGCGTCTCTCTCTCTCCTCTGAAGTGTCATCCTCTCTTCTCTCATGGAACAGGAGTCAGTCAGTGCGTTTACATGCAATCGAATTATTGGCTTAGTCGGACTGAAATCGAATTATCCGTTTCATGTAAACACCTTTGTCGGACTATGTGCGGTCCGACTTCGGTCCGATGAACACCCTGGATAGCTCGGTCCGATCCAGTTGATAATTCGACTCTCGCGGCATGTAACTCTGAATTCGATTCGGAACTGGACTTTGCGTCTTTGCGCATGCTCCAGATCCCGCCGCCCTCCTCCCTCCCTCCTCCTCCCTCCTCCTCCCTCCCTCCCATGTCGTGACCCGGAAGTCGAAAGAGACGATAAATTAAATTCTCCGTGTACCTTCGGCGACGGCGTCTTCTCTCCGTTATCAACTCAGCCAATAGCGCCATTTGCATTCGCTGTCCTCCTATGAACACCATGGAGGAAGAGTAGAGGGATGTAGCTTCGCCTTGCTCTCTGTTCGCCATCTTTCTCAAAATGTTGTTGTTGGTGGTGGTGAAGAGGTCAAGCGGAAATGGCTGCATCACCACGAGTTGTAATGAAAACAGCGCCGCCTATCGTATCGGATATGACATGCTTTCAAAGGCCAATGATTACACTCACTGCATGTATATTGGTATAACAGCTGATCCCCCAAAAGATAGCATAGTCCGACTAAAGCGAGATTCGAATTATACCATCATGTAAACGCACTGAGTGGTTGAAGTGGATGAGACGATGAGGCTGAATCTAATGCGACGTCCCCATTACTGTCACTGTGTGAGAGTGTGTGTGTGTGTGTGTGTGTGTGTGAGTGATTTAATATGAACATGAGGAACATATCGGACTGAGGCTTTTATTGTGAAAGGTCGGAGTGAGGATACAGATGTGTGCTGCGCCCTGATTGGCCGAGGCGTTGCGTTCCTGCTCTATGACAACAATAACAACTAAAGTTAGTGAATGAACCCCAGAGAGGAAAATAACCAAGAAGGTTCTCCAGAACTTATTGTAAAAGGTTCCCTCCCGAGAGGAAGACTTATTAAAACATCACTTATTAAACCATCACTTAATAAACCATCACTTAATAAACCATCACTTATTAAACCATCACTTAATAAAACATCACTTATTAAACCATCACTTATTAAACCATCACTTATTAAACCATCACTTATTAAACAATCACTTATTAAACCATCACTTATTAAACCATCACTTATTAAACCATCACTTAATAAACCATCACTTATTAAACCATCACTTAATAAACCATCACTTATTAAACCATCACTTAATAAACCATCACTTATTAAACCATCACTTAATAAAACATCACTTATTAAACCATCACTTAATAAACCATCACTTATTAAACCATCACTTATTAAACCATCACTTATTAAACCATCACTTATTAAACCATCACTTATTAAACCATCACTTAATAAACCATCACTTATTAAACCATCACTTATTAAACCATCACTTATTAAACCATCACTTAATAAACCATCACTTATTAAACCATCACTTAATAAACCATCACTTATTAAACCATCACTTAATAAAACATCACTTATTAAACCATCACTTAATAAACCATCACTTATTAAACCATCACTTAATAAACCATCACTTATTAAACCATCACTTAATAAAACATCACTTAATAAACCATCACTTATTAAACCATCACTTAATAAAACATCACTTAATAAACCATCACTTATTAAACCATCACTTAATAAAACATCACTTAATAAACCATCACTTATTAAACCATCACTTAATAAAACATCACTTAATAAACCATCACTTATTAAACCATCACTTAATAAAACATCACTTATTAAACCATCACTTAATAAACCATCACTTATTAAACCATCACTTAATAAACCATCACTTATTAAACCATCACTTAATAAAACATCACTTAATAAACCATCACTTATTAAACCATCACTTAATAAAACATCACTTAATAAACCATCACTTATTAAACCATCACTTAATAAAACATCACTTATTAAACCATCACTTATTAAACCATCACTTATTAAACCATCACTCCTGCACTAGCTGCTCTGCACTGGCTCCCAGTAAAATCAAGAATCACTTTTAAAATTCTTCTCTTAACCTACAAAGCCTTGATTGGTGATGCTCCATCATATCTTAAGGAGCTTGTAGTACCATATTGCCCCACTAGAGAGCTACGCTCACTAAATGCGGGACTACTTGTAGTTCCTAGAGTCTTAAAAAGTAGAATGGGAGCCAGAGCCTTTAGTTATCAAGCTCCTCTTTTATGGAACCAGCTTCCAATTTCAGTCCGGGAGGCAGACACAGTCACCTCGTTTAAGAGTAGACTTAAGACCTTCCTCTTGACAGAGCTTATAGTTAGGGCTGAATCAGGTTCACCTGGTCCAGCCCTTGATATGCTGCTATAGGCTTATAGCTGCGGGGACGTTTAGGATGCACTGAGCACCTATCTCCTCTGTTTCTCTCCTTAAGGATGAATTTTCATCTCTCAATCACACGTTACTAACTCTGCTTTCACCCCGGAGTCCTTGTGCCTACACGTCTCATGGGGTCACCGGACCCTATGAGACGGCATAGATCCTATCTGCCTGATGGATCATCGAGGTCTGGGTCGTGGAATTCCTGCTCCTGACTACGCCACTGTCCTGTTGAGACTCCGCCCACTGTTGAGACTCCGCCCACTCCTCCTCCCCACCGCCATCTGCCTGATGGATCGTGGAGGTCTCCATCGTGGAATATGCCTACTATGAACTATTCATACACTCTGTCACATTCATTAAATGTATTTTAACTCTAAATCTGTCCTTCTGGTCACATTACATCTATTGTTCTGTCCATCCTAGGAGAGGGATCCTCCTCTGTTCTCTCCTCAAGGGTTCTGACCTTCTTCCCCCTGAAGGGTTATTTGGGAGTGGTTCCTGATCCGATGTGAGGTCAAAGGTCAAAGGTCAGGGATGTCTATGTGTACAGATTGTAAAGCACTCCGAGACACATTTGTAATTTGTGAAATTGGGCTCTACAAATAAACTGAATTGAATTGAATTGAAACTCTCCTCTTCATCTCTCAGGGGTTTGGTCCTGTTGGTACTCAATCACATGGGGTCACGTGTGACCAGTGAGGTCACGTGTGACCAGTGAGATCACGCGTGTTTTAAACGACTCGTACAAACTGCTCGTCTGGAGGAAGATGCTCAAAACAATAACGTGTTGTTATAGATCGGATGTGATGACATCATCACTCCTGGCTTCTTCCCTCTGGACTCCTCAACCCGACTGATTGACAGGTGCAGCGGCCAATCAGAGGAGTTTTCTCCCCTGGAGGCGTTCACAGGCAGCTCCGGAGGATCGGGCTCCTCGGCTTCGTTAACCAACATGGCAGCTGGGTCCCCCCCCCCCCCCCCCTGTCACAGCGAGGCGGCCATGACAGGTGAGTATTTGCAGGGGATTAGGGCTGTAATATTTTGGCATTAAGGTGAATTATTACAGGAATGAATATGGAAAGAAAGTAATCACCAACTCAGAGACGCTCTGGGGACAAGGCAGAGGATCTCCTCTCCTCCTCCTCTCCTCCTCCTCCTCTCCTCCTCCTCCGTGAATAGCGTTGAGCTGGCGGCGCGCTGGAAGCCTTGATTATCACGAGCCGCTCAGCGTGAAGCGAGTAATTGTGGAGCAATTAAACGCTGACACGGGGGCTTTAACGGAGGCCGTTACACCCGGACCTCCTCAGCCAGAGGAGGAGGAGGAGGAGGAGGA
>NW_026613272.1:90797-121321 GCF_029220125.1 Pseudoliparis swirei
ACCTCATGATGACCCACCTCATGTTGACCCACCTCATAGTGACCCACCTCATGATGACCCACCTCATGTTGACCCACCTCATAGTGACCCACCTCATGATGACCCACCTCATGTTGACCCACCTCATAGTGACCCACCTCATGATGACCCACCTCATGTTGACCCACCTCATAGTGACCCACCTCATAGTGACCGACCTCATGTTGACCCACCTCATGATGACCCACCTCATGTTGACCCACCTCATGATGACCCACCTCATGTTGACCCACCTCATAGTGACCCACCTCATGATGAGCCACCTCATAGTGACCCACCTCATAGTGACCCACCTCATGTTGACCCACCTCATAGTGACCCACCTCATGATGACCCACCTCATAGTGACCCACCTCCTCTTGGGCTTGCCAGCACCACCTCTAAGATGGCCGCGCCTGTGTCGGCAGCCTGTCGTCTTAGCTGGCTACTCGTTGTATTTGTCCTGTCTGTGTGTTCGTCGTTGTGTATGAGCAGCAATATAAGGCAGGCGATTGTTTATGAGCGTCTTACCCTACTGGACATTGGTGCATCGGTGGTGAGATCCCTGTCTCATCGACCCCATCAGTGGAGCTCTCACCAGGCCCTACATTTCAACATCCCCGGGTCCATCTGGGCCTCTTCCTCTTGTTGCCCCCGGACGAGGAGAGCCAGGAGACGGGGCAGACGAGCTGGAGCCGCGGTGAAGTTCCGGAAGTTAATCCGAGCCCGTCCACGGGCCGGCTTCATTCCATCGCCACGGATGCTAACTGCGGTGTGATACCATCCTATCTCCGACCTATCCTCCCTGCGTTGGCTTCACAGTCATCGGCGTTTGTCCCTGTGAGCAGCCGTGTGGCTCCGGCACCTGCGTATGTCAGGTCCAGGATCAGAGAAAGGTGCCTGCGGTCTCTGCCTCGAGCCTCGACCTTCGGCAGAGTTGGAGCCGATTACATTTGTTTTGGATTGCTAAACGCCAGATCCATAGCAAACAAGTCATTTTTCTTGAATGATTTTTTTTCTGCCAAAGACCTGGATTGTATGTTGATCTCTGAGACCTGGCAAAAAACCGATGAGTTTGCCTCGCTAATTGAACTCTGCCCTCAAAACTGTGTTTTCTCCTGCGCACCCAGATCCTCGGGTCGTGGAGGGGGCCTAGCTATGTTCCACCGAGACTGTTTCTCCTCGCGCCTGGTAAGCGTTGGAACTTTTCTTCATTCAAGTATTAATGAACAAAGTTGGACGAAAAAATCCTTTCCACTGTGTTTTAATTTATCGCCCTCCCGGCAGAAATAGCACTTTCCTAACTGAGTTCAGTGACTTTCTGGTTTCGATCATCCGTCTGGATAGAATTCTCTTAATTGGAGACTTTAACATTCATGTGAATGATAGCTCTGATAGTTTTGCCGTTAGCTTCCTCAATGTCACCGAATCGCTTCACTTTATCCAACATGTATCCGGGCCTACTCACAACAAAGGCAATACTTTGGATCTTGTGTTCACGATTGGTCTAAAAGTCAGTAATGTCTGCACTGAGGAACTAGTGGTGACCGATCACAAATGTGTATTATTTAACGTATCTTTTGACAATGATTTTGTGCCAGCGAGCGCATAAAAGCCACAGATTGTAAACAGCTTAGCTGTAGAGAATTTCAATGCTAGTTTCGATAGTAATCTTCTAGTGTCCCCTGATGATGACGTAGACTGTTTAGTTCTGGCTTTCAACACATTGTACTGCCATTTTAGATGACGTAGCACCCTTTGTGACTCGCACTGTCCGCTCTGTGAATATCGCCCCTTGGGTAAATGATGACATCCGCATTCTCAGACGAAAGTGTCGAAAAACAGAGAGGCTCTGGAAATCTTCCAACCTTCAAGTACACCGCCTCTACCTTAAAGAGCTCATATCTGATTTTAATGAATTGGTTAAGAGCTTTAGGGCTGCTTATTTTTCTAAATTAATCATCTCTAGCAAACAAAATCCCAGAGTATTGTTCAGTACCATTAAGAAGTTAGTTAGCCCCCCTTCCTCATCTGTACCTATTGTTTCTAATGTAGACTGTAATCGTTTTCTTTTATTCTTTGTCAACAAAGTTACAGATATAAGGGCGAACATTACCCCCTCTCCCTCTCCCCTCCCTCCCTGCCCAGCCAGAAATTTCTCTTTGAGTAGTTTCTGTATTATCTCAAGACGGAGCTAACAGACATAGTAAACTCTATGAAATCTTCCTCTAGCCCCCTAGATATTCTCCCTACTGCCATGCTAAAGGAGGTAATCAGTGTTGTTGGCCCCAGTTTAGGCATCATTATAAATAGGTCTTTAGTTTCTGGCGTAGTCCCAGCTTTTTTTAAGCAGGCGGTCGTTCAGCCCCTCCTTAAAAAGCCAAATCTGGACCCTCCCAACTAAAAAATTACCGACCCATCTCTAAGCTGCCTTTTATCTCGAAGGTATTGGAGAAAGTTGTGGCAAACCAGCTCACCACGTTTTTGACTAACCATAACATCTTAGACAAATTTCAGTCAGGTTTCATAAAAACACTCCACGAAACCGCCCTCCTCAGAGTCTCAAATGACATTATGATGTCCTCTGACTCCGCAATGCTCTGTTTTGGTCCTGTTGGACCTTAGCGCAGCATTTGACACGGTAGACCACCGTATCCTGCTGGACAGGCTCAGGAGTGGGTGGGCATATCTGGGAGCGTCTTAAACTGGTTCGCCTCATACCTTAAAGAGAGAAGTTTCTCGGTGGCCGTTGGCCCGTTTAGGTCTGACCTTTCCCCTCCCATGTGGTGTGCCACAAGGTTCCGTGCTGGCTCCAATCCTTTTCGCTCTATACATGCTCCCCCTGGGTGTCCTGATCAGCAAATTTAAGGACATTTCTTACCACTGTTATGCTGATGATATCCAGCTCCAGATTTCTTTCAAACCGGATAATTTGGAGAAACTCTGCATACTCCATGAGTGTCTATCTGCCATAGAGAGTTGGATGGCAAATAATTTCCTTCAATTAAATGCAGCTAAAACTGAGGTGCTAATTATAGCTGCTGACCACATCGCGTCCAAAGTGGCACACCACATGGGGTCCCTTAAGGGAAATGTACGTACCCATCTGAGAAACCTTGGTGTAATATTTGATCAGTCGATGCTTTTAGAAAAACATGTCATATCCCTCACCCGCTCATGTTTCTTCCACCTAAGAAATATAGCAAAACTCAGGTCCATTATATCCCATGTGGAACTAGAAATGTCTGTACATGCTTTTATTTCATCCAGACTAGACTACTGTAACTCATTGTTCACCTGCCTCAATAAATCATCCGTCAATAAATTACAACTGGTCCAAAATGCCGCTGCCAGGCTGCTCACCAGGTCTAGGAGGTCTTGCCAAATCACCCCCATCCTTGCCGCACTGCACTGGCTTCCAGTGCATCTCAGGATTAATTTTAAAGTTTTAGTAGTCACCCACAGAGCCATCCACGGTCAAGCCCCTGTTTATATCTGTGATCTCATTCAACCACACTCCTCTAGTCGGTCTCTGAGGTCATCCACCCAGGAACTTCTGCAGATACCCAGGACCAGACTTAAAACCAAAGGTGACCGAGCTTTTGGGGCGGTAGCCCCAAGGCTCTGGAATGCTCTCCCCCTGGCCCTGAAATCATTGCCCTCCGAGAGCATGTTTAAAAGTAATTTAAAGACTCTTTTGTTCAGGCAGGCGTTTGGACATTTATAGACATTTTCAGCGTCTGGTCCTTTTAATTGTTGCTCCCTGTGCGTGTTCTATGTTCTGATTTTAAATCGTAAATGATCTGTTTGATGTTATTTTTTATTTTATTTTATTATTTTATTTCATTATTTTATTATTTTTATCTTACCTATTTTAAGGATGTGAAGCACTTTGTACATTCGTGTTGTGAAGGGTGCTATACAAATAAAGATTTACTTACTTACTTACTTACCTCATGTTGACCCACCTTATAGTGACCCACCTCATAGTGACCCACCTCATAGTGACCCACCTCATGTTGACCCACCTCATAGTGACCCACCTCATGATGACCCACCTCATGTTGACCCACCTCATAGTGACCCACCTCATGATGACCCACCTCATGATGACCCACCTCATAGTGACCCACCTCATGTTGACCCACCTCATGTTGACCCACCTCATAGTGACCCACCTCATGATGACCCACCTCATAGTGACCCACCTCATGATGACCCACCTCATAGTGACCCACCTCATGTTGACCCACCTCATGTTGACCCACCTCATGTTGACCCACCTCATAGTGACCCACCTCATGATGACCCACCTCATAGTGACCCACCTCATGTTGACCCACCTCATAGTGACCCACCTCATGATGACCCACCTCATGATGACCCACCTCATAGTGACCCACCTCATGTTGACCCACCTCATAGTGACCCACCTCATGATGACCCACCTCATGGTGACCCACCTCATGTTGACCCACCTCATAGTGACCCACCTCATGATGACCCACCTCATAGTGACCCACCTCATGTTGACCCACCTCATGTTGACCCACCTCATAGTGACCCACCTCATGATGACCCACCTCATGATGACCCACCTCATGTTGACCCACCTCATAGTGACCCACCTCATGATGACCCACCTCATGTTGACCCACCTCATGATGACCCACCTCATGTTGACCCACCTCATAGTGACCCACCTCATGATGACCCACCTCATAGTGACCCACCTCATGATGACCCACCTCATGTTGACCCAGCTCATAGTGACCCACCTCATAGTGACCCACCTCATGATGACCCACCTCATAGTGACCCACCTCATGTTGACCCACCTCATAGTGACCCACCTCATGATGACCCACCTCATGATGACCCACCTCATGATGACCCACCTCATAGTGACCCACCTCATGTTGACCCACATCATGTGACCCACCTCATGATGACCCACCTCATGTTGACCCACCTCATAGTGACCCACCTCATGATGACCCACCTCATGTTGACCCACCTCATGTTGACCCACCTCATGTTGACCCACCTCATGTTGACCCACCTCATAGTGACCCACCTCATGATGACCCACCTCATAGTGACCCACCTCATGTTGACCCACCTCATGTTGACCCACCTCATGTTGACCCACCTCATAGTGACCCACCTCATAGTAACCCACCTCATGATGACCCACCTCATGTTGACCCACCTCAGTGACCCACCTCTGACCCACCTCATGATGACCCACCTCATAGTGACCCACCTCATGTTGACCCACCTCATGTTGACCCACCTCATAGTGACCCACCTCATGATGACCCACCTCATAGTGACCCACCTCATAGTAACCCACCTCATGATGACCCACCTCATGTTGACCCACCTCATGTTGACCCACCTCATAGTGACCCACCTCATGATGACCCACCTCATGTGACCCACAGTGACCCACCTCATAGTGACCCACCTCATGTTGACCCACCTCATAGTGACCCACCTCATGTTGACCCACCTCATAGTGACCCACCTCATGCCTCATAGTGACCCACCTCATGTTGACCCACCTTATAGTGACCCACCTCATAGTGACCCACCTCATAGTGACCCACCTCATGTTGACCCACCTCATAGTGACCCACCTCATGATGACCCACCTCTGACCCACCTCATAGTGACCCACCTCATGTTGACCCACCTCATAGTGACCCACCTCATGATGACCCACCTCATAGTGACCCACCTCATGTTGACCCACCTCATGATGACCCACCTCATAGTGACCCACCTCATGTTGACCCACCTCATAGTGACCCACCTCATGATGACCCACCTCATGTTGACCCACCTCATAGTGACCCACCTCATGTTGACCCACCTCATAGTGACCCACCTCATGATGACCCACCTCATGTTGACCCACCTCATGTTGACCCACCTCATGTTGACCCACCTCATAGTGACCCACCTCATGATGACCCACCTCATGATGACCCACCTCATGATGACCCACCTCATGATGACCCACCTCATAGTGACCCACCTCATGTTGACCCACATCATGTTGACCCACCTCATGTTGACCCACCTCATAGTGACCCACCTCATGATGACCCACCTCATAGTAACCCACCTCATAGTGACCCACCTCATGATGACACCCACCTCATGTTGACCCACCTCATAGTGACCCACCTCATGTTGACCCACCTCATAGTGACCCACCTCATGATGACCCACCTCATAGTGACCCACCTCATGTTGATGACCCACCTCATACTGCCCCACCTCATGATGACCCACCTCATGTTGACCCACCTCATGATGACCCACCTCATGTTGACCCACCTCATAGTGACCCACCTCATGTTGACCCACCTCATAGTGACCCACCTCATGATGACCCACCTCATGATGACCCACCTCATGTTGACCCACCTCATAGTGACCCACCTCATGATGACCCACCTCATGTTGACCCACCTCATGTTGACCCACCTCATGATGACCCACCTCATGATGACCCACCTCATGTTGACCCACCTCAAGATGACCCACCTCATGTTGACCCACCTCATAGTGACCCACCTCATGACCCACCTCATGTTGACCCACCTCATGATGACCCACCTCATGTTGACCCACCTCATAGTGACCCACCTCATGTTGACCCACCTCATAGTGACCCACCTCATGATGACCCACCTCATAGTGACCCACCTCATGTTGACCCACCTCATGATGACCCACCTCATGATGACCCACCTCATGTTGACCCACCTCATAGTGACCCACCTCATGTTGACCCACCTCATGATGACCCACCTCATGATGACCCACCTCATGATGACCCACCTCATGTTGACCCACCTCATAGTGACCCACCTCATGATGACCCACCTCATGTTGACCCACCTCATAGTGACCCACCTCATGATGACCCACCTCATAGTGACCCACCTCATGTTGACCCACCTCATGGTGACCCACCATGATGACCCACCTCATGTTGACCCACCTCATAGTGACCCACCTCATGATGACCCACCTCATGATGACCCACCTCATGATGACCCACCTCATAGTGACCCACCTCATGTTGACCCACCTCATGATGACCCACCTCATGATGACCCACCTCATGATGACCCACCTCATGTTGACCCACCTCATAGTGACCCACCTCATGTTGACCCACCTCATGATGACCCACCATGATGACCCACCTCATGTTGACCCACCTCATAGTGCCCCACCTCATGATGACCCACCTCATGATGACCCACCTCATGTTGACCCACCTCATAGTGACCCACCTCATGTTGACCCACCTCATGATGACCCACCTCATGTTGACCCACCTCATAGTGACCCACCTCATGTTGACCCACCTCATGATGACCCACCTCATAGTGACCCACCTCATGTTGACCCACCTCATAGTGACCCACCTCATGTTGACCCACCTCATAGTGACCCACCTCATGATGACCCACCTCATGGTGACCCACCTCATGTTGACCCACCTCATAGTGACCCACCTCATGTTGACCCACCTCATAGTGACCCACCTCATGATGACCCACCTCATGTTGACCCACCTCATAGTGACCCACCTCATGATGACCCACCTCATGTTGACCCACCATGACCCACCTCATGTTGACCCACCTCATGATGACCCACCTCATGATGACCCACCTCATGTTGACCCACCTCATGTTGACCCACCTCATGTTGACCCACCTCATAGTGACCCACCTCATAGTAACCCACCTCATGATGACCCACCTCATAGTGACCCACCTCATGTTGACCCACCTCATGTTGACCCACCTCATAGTGACCCACCTCATGATGACCCACCTCATAGTGACCCACCTCATGTTGACCCACCTCATGATGACCCACCTCATGATGACCCACCTCATGTTGACCCACCTCATGGTGACCCACCTCATGTTGACCCACCTCATAGTGACCCACCTCATGTTGACCCACCTCATGTTGACCCACCTCATAGTGACCCACCTCATGATGACCCACCTCAGTGACCCACCTCATGTTGACCCACCTCATGTGACCCACCTCATGATGACCCACCTCATGATGACCCACCTCATAGTGACCCACCTCATGTTGACCCACCTCATAGTGACCCACCTCATGTTGACCCACCTCATGTTGACCCACCTCATAGTGACCCACCTCATGATGACCCACCTCATAGTGACCCACCTCATGTTGACCCACCTCATGATGACCCACCTCATAGTGACCCACCTCATGATGACCCACCTCATGTTGACCCACCTCATAGTGACCCACCTCATGATGACCCACCTCATGTGACCCACCTCATGATGACCCACCTCATGATGACCCACCTCATGATGACCCACCTCATGATGACCCACCTCATGTTGACCCACCTCATGATGACCCACCTCATGTTGACCCACCTCATAGTGACCCACCTCATGATGACCCACCTCATAGTGACCCACCTCATGTTGACCCACCTCATGATGACCCACCTCATAGTGACCCACCTCATGTTGACCCACCTCATGTTGACCCACCTCATAGTGACCCACCTCATGATGACCCACCTCATGTTGACCCACCATAGTGACCCACCTCATGTTGACCCACCTCATGATGACCCACCTCATGTTGACCCACCTCATAGTGACCCACCTCATGATGACCCACCTCATAGTGACCCACCTCATGTTGACCCACCTCATAGTGACCCACCTCATGATGACCCACCTCATAGTGACCCACCTCATGTTGACCCACCTCATGATGACCCACCTCATGATGACCCACCTCATGTTGACCCACCTCATAGTGACCCACCTCATAGTAACCCACCTCATGATGACCCACCTCATAGTGACCCACCTCATGTTGACCCACCTCATGTTGACCCACCTCCCACCTCATGATGACCCACCTCATGTTGACCCACCTCATAGTGACCCACCTCATGATGACCCACCTCATGTTGACCCACCTCATAGTGACCCACCTCATGTTGACCCACCTCATAGTGACCCACCTCATGATGACCCACCTCATAGTGACCCACCTCATGATGACCCACCTCATAGTGACCCACCTCATGATGACCCACCTCATGTTGACCCACCTCATAGTGACCCACCTCATGATGACCCACCTCATGTTGACCCACCTCATGTTGACCCACCTCATAGTGACCCACCTCATGATGACCCACCTCATGATGACCCACCTCATGATGACCCACCTCATAGTGACCCACCTCATGTTGACCCACCTCATAGTGACCCACCTCATGTTGACCCACCTCATAGTGACCCACCTCATAGTAACCCACCTCATGATGACCCACCTCATAGTGACCCACCTCATGTTGACCCACCTCATGTTGACCCACCTCATAGTGACCCACCTCATGATGACCCACCTCATAGTGACCCACCTCATGTTGACCCACCTCATAGTGACCCACCTCATGATGACCCACCTCATGTTGACCCACCTCATAGTGACCCACCTCATGTTGACCCACCTCATAGTGACCCACCTCATGATGACCCACCTCATGTTGACCCACCTCATAGTGACCCACCTCATGATGACCCACCTCATGTTGACCCACCTCATGATGACCCACCTCATGTTGACCCACCTCATAGTGACCCACCTCATGATGACCCACCTCATGTTGACCCACCTCATAGTGACCCACCTCATGATGACCCACCTCATAGTGACCCACCTGACCCACCTCATAGTGACCCACCTCATGATGACCCACCTCATGTTGACCCACCTCATGTTGACCCACCTCATAGTGACCCACCTCATGATGACCCACCTCATAGTGACCCACCTCATGTTGACCCACCTCATGTTGACCCACCTCATAGTGACCCACCTCATGATGACCCACCTCATGTTGACCCACCTCATAGTGACCCACCTCATGATGACCCACCTCATAGTGACCCACCTCATGTTGACCCACCTCATAGTGACCCACCTCATGTTGACCCACCTCATGTTGACCCACCTCATGATGACCCACCTCATGTTGACCCACCTCATGTTGACCCACCTCATAGTGACCCACCTCATGTTGACCCACCTCATAGTGACCCACCTCATGTGACCCACCTCATGTTGACCCACCTCATGTGACCCACCTCATGATGACCCACCTCATGTTGACCCACCTCATGATGACCCACCTCATGTTGACCCACCTCATGATGACCCACCTCATAGTGACCCACCTCATGATGACCCACCTCATGTTGACCCACCTCATGATGACCCACCTCATGGTGACCCACCTCATGATGACCCACCTCATGTGACCCACCTCATGTTGACGCACCTCATAGTGACCCACCTCATGTTGACCCACCTCATAGTGACCCACCTCATAGTGACCCACCTCATGTTGACCCACCTCATGATGACCCACCTCATAGTGACCCACCTCATGATGACCCACCTCATGTTGACCCACCTCATAGTGACCCACCTCATGATGACCCACCTCATGTGACCCACCTCATGATGACCCACCTCATGTTGACCCACCTCATGTGACCCACCTCATAGTGACCCACCTCATGATGACCCACCTCATAGTGACCCACCTCATGTTGACCCACCTCATGTTGACCCACCTCATAGTGACCCACCTCATGTTGACCCACCTCATAGTGACCCACCTCATGATGACCCACCTCATGTTGAC
Source organism: Pseudoliparis swirei (assembly GCF_029220125.1). NCBI lineage: Eukaryota > Metazoa > Chordata > Actinopteri > Perciformes > Liparidae > Pseudoliparis > Pseudoliparis swirei. Next base: position 101,578 of record NW_026613272.1, read on the forward strand.
CCACCTCATAGTGACCCACCTCATGTTGACCCACCTCATAGTGACCCACCTCATAGTGACCCACCTCATAGTGACCCACCGACCCACCTCATGATGACCCACCTCATGTTGACCCACCTCATAGTGACCCACCTCATGATGACCCACCTCATAGTGACCCACCTCATGATGACCCACCTCATAGTGACCCACCTCATGATGACCCACCTCATGTTGACCCACCTCATAGTGACCCACCTCATGATGACCCACCTCATGATGACCCACCTCATGTTGACCCACCTCATGATGACCCACCTCATGATGACCCACCTCATGTTGACCCACCTCATAGTGACCCACCTCATGATGACCCACCTCATAGTGACCCACCTCATGTTGACCCACCTCATAGTGACCCACCTCATGATGACCCACCTCATGATGACCCACCTCATGTTGACCCACCTCATAGTGACCCACCTCATGATGACCCACCTCATAGTGACCCACCTCATGTTGACCCACCTCATGATGACCCACCTCATGATGACCCACCTCATGTTGACCCACCTCATAGTGACCCACCTCATGATGACCCACCTCATGTTGACCCACCTCATAGTGACCCACCTCATGATGACCCACCTCATAGTGACCCACCTCATGTTGACCCACCTCATGTTGACCCACCTCATGTTGACCCACCTCATGATGACCCACCTCATAGTGACCCACCTCATGATGACCCACCTCATAGTGACCCACCTCATGTTGACCCACCTCATGTTGACCCACCTCATGTTGACCCACCTCATAGTGACCCACCTCATGATGACCCACCTCATAGTGACCCACCTCATGATGACCCACCTCATAGTGACCCACCTCATGTTGACCCACCTCATGATGACCCACCTCATGTTGACCCACCTCATAGTGACCCACCTCATGTTGACCCACCTCATAGTGACCCACCTCATGATGACCCACCTCATGTTGACCCACCTCATAGTGACCCACCTCATGTTGACCCACCTCATGTTGACCCACCTCATGTTGACCCACCTCATAGTGACCCACCTCATGATGACCCACCTCATGTTGACCCACCTCATAGTGACCCACCTCATGTTGACCCACCTCATGGTGACCCACCTCATGATGACCCACCTCATGTTGACCCACCTCATAGTGACCCACCTCATAGTGACCCACCTCATGATGACCCACCTCATAGTGACCCACCTCATGATGACCCACCTCATAGTGACCCACCTCATGTTGACCCACCTCATAGTGACCCACCTCATGATGACCCACCTCATGTTGACCCACCTCATAGTGACCCACCTCATGATGACCCACCTCATGATGACCCACCTCATGTTGACCCACCTCATAGTGACCCACCTCATGATGACCCACCTCATGTTGACCCACCTCATAGTGACCCACCTCATGATGACCCACCTCATAGTGACCCACCTCATGTTGACCCACCTCATGTTGACCCACCTCATGTTGACCCACCTCATAGTGACCCACCTCATGTTGACCCACCTCATAGTGACCCACCTCATGTTGACCCACCTCATAGTGACCCACCTCATGATGACCCACCTCATGTTGACCCACCTCATGATGACCCACCTCATGTTGACCCACCTCATGATGACCCACCTCATAGTGACCCACCTCATGTTGACCCACCTCATGATGACCCACCTCATAGTGACCCACCTCATGTTGACCCACCTCATGTTGACCCACCTCATGATGACCCACCTCATGATGACCCACCTCATGTTGACCCACCTCATGATGACCCACCTCATGATGACCCACCTCATGTTGACCCACCTCATAGTGACCCACCTCATGATGACCCACCTCATAGTGACCCACCTCATGTTGACCCACCTCATGGTGACCCACCTCATGTTGACCCACCTCATAGTGACCCACCTCATGATGACCCACCCCACCTCATGTTGACCCACCCCCACCTCATGTGACCCACCTCATGTTGACCCACCTCGACCCACCTCATAGTGACCCACCTCATGATGACCACCTCCCTCATAGTGACCCACCTCATGACCCACCTCATGGTGACCCACCTCATGTTGACCCACCTCATGTGACCCACCTCATGTTGACCCACCTCATGATGACCCACCATGTGACCCACCTCATGATGACCCACCTCATGTTGACCCACCTCATAGTGACCCACCTCATGATGACCCACCTCATGTTGACCCACCTCATGTTGATCCACCTCATGATGACCCACCTCATGATGACCCACCTCATGTTGACCCACCTCATGACCCACCTCATGATGACCCACCTCATAGTGACCCACCTCATGTTGACCCACCTCATGATGACCCACCTCACCACCTCATGTTGACCCACCTCGACCCACCTCATGTTGACCCACCTCATGACCCACCTCATGTTGACCCACCTCATGTTGAGACCCACCTCATGATGACCCACCTCATGTGACCCACCTCATAGTGACCCACCTCATGTTGACCCACCTCATAGTGACCCACCTCATGTTGACCCACCTCATGTTGACCCACCTCATGATGACCCACCTCATGTTGACCCACCTCATAGTGACCCACCTCATGATGACCCACCTCATGTTGACCCACCTCATAGTGACCCACCTCATGATGACCCACCTCATGTTGACCCACCTCATAGTGACCCACCTCATGTTGACCCACCTCATAGTGACCCACCTCATGATGACCCACCTCATGATGACCCACCTCATAGTGACCCACCTCATGTTGACCCACCTCATAGTGACCCACCTCATGATGACCCACCTCATAGTGACCCACCTCATGTTGACCCACCTCATAGTGACCCACCTCATGATGACCCACCTCATGATGACCCACCTCATGTTGACCCACCTCATAGTGACCCACCTCATGATGACCCACCTCATGTTGACCCACCTTGACCCACCTCATGTTGACCCACCTCATAGTGACCCACCTCATGTTGACCCACCTCATAGTGACCCACCTCATGATGACCCACCTCATAGTGACCCACCTCATGATGACCCACCTCATAGTGACCCACCTCATGTTGACCCACCTCATGATGACCCACCTCATGTTGACCCACCTCATAGTGACCCACCTCATGTTGACCCACCTCATGATGACCCACCTCATGATGACCCACCTCATGTTGACCCACCTCATGGTGACCCACCTCATGTTGACCCACCTCATAGTGACCCACCTCATGATGACCCACCTCATGTTGACCCACCTCATGTTGACCCACCTCATGTTGACCCACCTCATGTTGACCCACCTCATGTTGACCCACCTCATGGTGACCCACCTCATGATGACCCACCTCATAGTGACCCACCTCATGTTGACCCACCTCATGTTGACCCACCTCATGATGACCCACCTCATGATGACCCACCTCATGTTGACCCACCTCATAGTGACCCACCTCATGTTGACCCACCTCATAGTGACCCACCTCATGATGACCCACCTCATAGTGACCCACCTCATGTTGACCCACCTCATAGTGACCCACCTCATAGTGACCCACCTCATGTTGACCCACCTCATAGTGACCCACCTCATGATGACCCACCTCATGTTGACCCACCTCATGTTGACCCACCTCATAGTGACCCACCTCATGTTGACCCACCTCATAGTGACCCACCTCATGTTGACCCACCTCATGATGACCCACCTCATAGTGACCCACCTCATGTTGACCCACCTCATGATGACCCACCTCATGATGACCCACCTCATGTTGACCCACCTCATGATGACCCACCTCATGATGACCCACCTCATGTTGACCCACCTCATAGTGACCCACCTCATGTTGACCCACCTCATAGTGACCCACCTCATGTTGACCCACCTCATGATGACCCACCTCATAGTGACCCACCTCATGTTGACCCACCTCATGGTGACCCACCTCATGATGACCCACCTCATGTTGACCCACCTCATGATGACCCACCTCATAGTGACCCACCTCATGTTGACCCACCTCATGGTGACCCACCTCATGTTGACCCACCTCATGTTGACCCACCTCATGTTGACCCACCTCATGTTGACCCACCTCATAGTGACCCACCTCATGATGACCCACCTCATGTTGACCCACCTCATGTTGATCCACCTCATGATGACCCACCTCATGATGACCCACCTCATGTTGACCCACCTCATAGTGACCCACCTCATGATGACCCACCTCATGTTGACCCACCTCATGATGACCCACCTCATGATGACCCACCTCATGTTGACCCACCTCATGATGACCCACCTCATGATGACCCACCTCATGTTGACCCACCTCATAGTGACCCACCTCATGTTGACCCACCTCATAGTGACCCACCTCATGTTGACCCACCTCATGGTGACCCAACTCATGTTGACCCACCTCATGTTGACCCACCTCATGGTGACCCACCTCATGATAACCCACCTCATGTTGACCCACCTCATGATGACCCACCTCATGATGACCCACCTCATGTTGACCCACCTCATAGTGACCCACCTCATGATGACTCCACCTCGACCCACCTCATGTTGACCCACCTCATGACCCACCTCATGATGACCCACCTCGACCCACCTCATGTTGACCCACCTCATAGTGACCCACCTCATGTTGACCCACCTCATGTGACCCACCTCATGACCCACCTCATGTTGACCCACCTCATGATGACCCACCTCATGATGACCCACCTCATAGTGACCCACCTCATGTTGACCCACCTCATGGTGACCCACCTCATGTTGACCCACCTCATAGTGACCCACCTCATGATGACCCACCTCATGATGACCCACCTCATGATGACCCACCTCATGTTGACCCACCTCATGGTGACCCACCTCATGTTGACCCACCTCATAGTGACCCACCTCATGTTGACCCACCTCATAGTGACCCACCTCATGTTGACCCACCTCATAGTGACCCACCTCATGTTGACCCACCTCATGATGACCCACCTCATAGTGACCCACCTCATGTTGACCCACCTCATAGTGACCCACCTCATGTTGACCCACCTCATGGTGACCCACCTCATGTTGACCCACCTCATGTTGACCCACCTCATGATGACCCACCTCATGATAACCCACCTCATGTTGACCCAGCTCATAGTGACCCACCTCATGATGACCCACCTCATGTTGACCCAGCTCATAGTGACCCACCTCATAGTGACCCACCTCATGTTGACCCACCTCATGTTGACCCACCTCATAGTGACCCACCTCATGATGACCCACCTCATGTTGACCCACCTCATGATGACCCACCTCATAGTGACCCACCTCATGTTGACCCAGCTCATAGTGACCCACCTCATGGTGACCCACCTCATGATGACCCACCTCATAGTGACCCACCTCATGATGACCCACCTCATGTTGACCCACCTCATAGTGACCCACCTCATAGTGACCCACCTCATGTTGACCCACCTCATGTTGACCCACCTCATAGTGACCCACCTCATAGTGACCCACCTCATGTTGACCCACCTCATGATGACCCACCTCATAGTGACCACCTCATGTTGACCCACCTCATGACCCACCTCATGATGACCCACCTCATGTTGACCCACCTCATGTTGACCCACCTCATGATGACCCACCTCATGGTGACCCACCTCATGATGACCCACCTCATGTTGACCCACCTCATGATGACCCACCTCATAGTGACCCACCTCATGATAACCCACCTCATGTTGACCCACCTCATAGTGACCCACCTCATAGTGACCCACCTCTGCAGTAAAGGAAGTATACAGTTTAGGAAGTGAACACAACAGGAAGTGACTCTGACGTTTGTAGAACTCACTTCCTCTGTGACAGTCGTCTGGCATCTTTGAGGCTGGCTGCCTCTGAGCTGTTTGTGCAGGAAGAGGAAGTGACAACGACGCCTTGAAGCCCCCCCCCCCCCACCAGGCTTTGCATTGCGTTGCCGGATCGTTAGCCGGAGGTATCGGGCGCGTTGCTGTGGACTTGCATCATCGCCTCCCGTCTCCAAGTCGTGACGCGCCGCCTTTCTGTCTTTGTGTAGATCATCCTCATCAGCTTCCTCTCAGCTTCCACATCAGCTTCCTCTCCTCTCAGTTTCCTCTCTCTCCTCTCATCTTCCTCTCGGCTTCCTCTTGACTTCCTCGCAGCTTCCTCTCACTCTCCTCTCAGCTTCCTCTCAGCTTCCTCTCAGCTTCCTGGGAGAGAAACAGGAAGGAGATGTCGACAGGCTGAGGGAACCGGAGCCGTTGTGTCTGGAGATGCAATCATAGAATAACTCCTTGACCCGAAAAGATGCAGACAGAGAGGATTATGGGTAAATTACTTCTGACAAGGAGAAGAAAAAGTATGTATTTATTTCAAGTGTTCCTAAAAAAAGTTTTTCATCTGCAGGAAGAAGAAGAGAAGAAAAGAGAAGAGAAGTAAAGTTCTGGTTGGGTTCTGGTTGTGTTCTGGTGGGTTTCTGGTTGGGTTCTGGTGGGGTTCTGGTTGGGTTCTGGTTGTGTTCTGGTGGGTTTCTGGTTGGGTTCTGGTGGGTTTCTGGTTGGGTTCTGGTGGGGTTCTGGTGGGGTTCTGGTTCAGACACATCCCCCTCACTGATGATGTTCTGTATAACTCAGGATATAAATATCCTTCAAAATAAAGCTTGCCTTGTTTTTCATGCAGCCAATCAGAGCTTAAACGGACCTTCTTAAAGAGACAGGCACCCACACTGAGTGTTTCACACCGAGGGTGAACTTCTCGTCTGACCTCAGGTCTGACCCTAAAGGTGAGCAGGGCGTGTCTCCTTTAAGAGACAGTCTCTTAAAGAGACAGGCACCCAAAATAAGTTTTTCAGACCGAAGATGAATATGATGTGTTTTATTGAACATCAAAGCATGGGAACGTGTTCTCGTCTGACCTCAGGTCTGACCCTAAAGGTCACGTCTTTCCTTTAAGACACTGTCTCTTTAAGAGAGTGTTTTTTAAAGAGACAGGCACCAAGAGGGTTTCGGACCGAGTGTGAAGCACTCCCGCGTCTATTGAACATTAACGCGGGTGAGCGTGTTCTCGTCTGACCTCAGTCCTGGTAACCATGACTACACAACGCTTCATTCTACCCAGAGTGCATCAGAAGGCCCTTCATGGTGGCAGTGAGTGACCTCAGCTGAGTGAACACAGGAAGGAGAGCAGGGAGCAGACAGGAAGTCCATTAGCACGGCGCTGAGGGCGGCGAGAACTACGACGGCGAGGAGAGAGGGTGATGATAATAATGTGTTGTTGAGCGAGAGGACTTCATCCTCCCCCTGAACACTGAGCGGTGACCTCAGAGCCAACGTCTCGTTCCCTCGCCGCCCGCCGCTCTCTGGCCCCGCCTCCCTCCCACCTCTGTGATTGGCCGACCTCGCTTTGAAAAAACTCTCCAATTAAATGCGTTGTCATGTGTTTGACCTTTGCGTGAGGCGCCATCCACTCAGAAGAAGAGCCTCATCTTTCACCCTCGTCATCTTCGTCATCGTCTCCGTCGCCGCGGTGACACCGGGTGACACCGGGTGACACCGGGTGACACCGGGTGACACCGCGGCGACGTCATCTCTCTGGATCATCTCTGTCAAACGTTTTGAACACAGCGATTAAAGTCGTGAAACATTTACGTGCTGAGAGCCGCAGGGCCCCATTCATTATGCAGGACACTCACACACACACACACACTCACACACACACTCACACACACACACACTCACACACACACTCACACACACACACACATACACACACACACACTCACACACACACACACACACACACACACACACACTCACACACACACACACACACACACACACACACACACACACACTCACACACACTCACACACACACACACACTCACACACACACACACACACACACTCACACACACTCACACACACAGACTCACACACACACTCTTACACACACACACACACACACACACACACACACACAGACAAACTCACACTCACATACTCACACTCACACACACACACACTCACACACACACACACACACACACTCACACTCACACACACTCACACACACACACTCACTCACACACTCACACACACACACTCACACACACACTCACACACTCACACACTCACACACACACTCACACACTCACACACACACTCACACACACACACACACACACACTCACACACACACTCACACACTCACACACACACACTCACACACACACACACTCACACACACACACAGACACACACTCACACACTCTCACACACACACACTCTCACACTCACACACTCACACACACTCACTCACACACTCACACACACTCACACACACTCACACACTCACACACACTCACACACACACACACACACTCTCACACACCCTCCTCAGGTTACATTTGAGTCTTTGAGGAGTTACATCCAGCTGAGAGCCTCAGAGAGAACACACATCCTCCATTAGCTCCTCTTGTTGGTGGCCTCTTCTTCCTCCTCCACTCCACCTCTCCTCTTCCTCTCTCTCCTCCTCTCCTCCTCTCCTCCCCCTCCTCCCCCTCCTCCTCCTCTCCTCTCCCCCTCTCCTCCTCCTCCTCCTCTCCTCCTCCCCCTCCTCCTCTCCTCTCACCCTCTCTCCTCCTCCACTCCTCCTCTCTAATTAATAATTAGTAATCTGCTTCATAATGCATCATGTTGTATCACAACATCAGCTGACCCCGAGGAGGAGAGGCCTCCAGGAGGAGAGGCCTCCGAGGAGGAGAGGCCTCCAGGAGGAAAGGCCTCCAGGAGGAGAGGCCTCCAGGAGGAGAGGCCTCCAGGAGGTTGAGTCCTTTCTCCTCTTCAAGTGCTCCATGTTCACCACTGAACTCAAAGTAATACACAAATATATATTTAAAAAATAATATATATATATATATATACATATATATATGTATATATATATATACATTTATATATATTTCTTTTTTCTTTTTTCTTTTCTCACAATAAATAATAAATCAATTGTGGGTAATTGGGCAGCCGGAGCTGAGTACAGGTAAGCATCGTGGTCGGCCAATCAGCTGTGAGCGGCGAGCGGCGGCCTCCAGAGAGGAAGCTTGGTGGAAGCCGAACTGGAGAACGTCTCCTCACCATCTGTCGGCTGGCGCTGTGCCAACAGGAAGTTCTACAGATGGTTTCCTGAGAGAAGAAGGCGAGGAAGACGAGGAGGAAGCTGCTGAAGCCTCTGATGTGGGAAGACGGAGCGGTGGAGCCTCGAGGGGACCGGACTGAATACTCAAGAAGGGGATATATATATATATTTATACTTTTATAAATATATGTGTGGCAGCTGTCTCTAATCTGGCCTCGGCTGCTGGTGATTGGCAATCAGTCAGCAGCCCAGGCCGCCCTCATAAAGCTCCCAGTTGAGAGTGGAGGAGGTGAGCAGAGGGCAGGTTGGCGGTCTGCTGAGTGTTGTGTGCCGACAATTAAACTTGTCTTCCAACGGAGCCTCTTTGTGATCTGAGTGTCCTTGGTGCTGGTGGGGGAAACCCGCGGGTAACGGTCCAGAAGCTGGGGGCCCCTGTAGTGAAGCGCCTGGAAGAGGTTCCGTTGTCATACATGTAATATCATACATGTCATACATGTCATATCATACATGTCATGTTATACATGTAATACATGTCATATCATACATGTAATACATGTCATACATGTCATATCATACATGTCATACATGTCATATCATACATGTCATACATGTCATATCGTACATGTCATATTTTACATGTCATGTCATACATGTCATACATGTCATATCGTACATGTCATACATGTCATATCATACATGTCATATTTTACATGTCATGTCATACATGTCATGTCATACATGTCATATTATACATGTCATGTCATACATGTCATATCATACATGTCATACATGTCATACATGTAATATCATACATGTCATACATGTCATATCATACATGTCATACATGTCATACATGTAATATCATACATGTCATACATGTCATATCATACATGTCATACATGTAATACATGTCATACATGTAATATCATACATGTCATACATGTCATTCATGTCATATCATACATGTCATAAATGTAATATCATACATGTCATACATGTCATATCATACATGTAATACATGTCATACATGTCATATCATACATGTCATATCATACATGTCATATCATAAATGTCATATTTTACATGTCATGTCATACATGTCATATTATACATGTCATGTCATACATGTCATATCATACATGTCATTAATGTCATATTATACATGTCATATTATACATGTCATGTCATACATGTCATACATGTCATATTATACATGTCATGTCATACATGTCATATCATACATGTCATGTCATACATGTCATGTAATACATGTCATGTCATACATGTCGTATCTTGCATGTCATACATGTCATACATGTCATGAATGTCATATTATACATGTCATGTCATACATGTCATACATGTCATATCGTACATGTCATACATGTCATATCATACATGTCATACATGTCATATTATACATGTCATATCATAAATGTCATATTTTACATGTCATGTCATACATGTCATACATGTCATATTATACATGTCATGTAATACATGTCATACATGTCATATTATACATGTCATGTCATACATGTCATATCATACATGTCATGTCATACATGTCATATTATACATGTCATGTAATACATGTCATACATGTCATGTCATACATGTCATGTCATACATATCATAAATGTCATACATGTCATATCGTACATGTCATGAATGTCATATTATACATGTCATGTCATACATTTCATATAACATATGTGATGTCATACATGTCATGTCATACATGTCATATCTTGCATGTCATACATGTCATGTCATACATGTCATATCATACATGTCATGTCATACATATCATATCATACATGTCATATCATACATGCCATACATGTCATATCATACATGTCCTATCTTACATATAATACATGTCATATTATACATGTCATGTAATACATGTCATGTCATACATGTCGTATCTTGCATGTCATACATGTCATGAATGTCATATTATACATGTCATGTCATACATGTCATACATGTCATATCGTACATGTCATACATGTCATATCATACATGTCATACATGTCATATTATACATGTCATATCATAAATGTCATATTTTACATGTCATGTCATACATGTCATGTCATACATGTCATGTAATACATGTCATACATGTCATATCATACATGTCATACATGTCATATTATACATGTCATGTCATACATGTCATACATGTCATATCATACATGTCATGTCATACATGTCATGTAATACATGTTATATCTTGCATGTCATACATGTCATACATGTCATATTATACATGTCATATCATAAATGTCATATTTTACATGTCATGTCATACATGTCATATTATACATGTCATATAATACATGTCATACATGTCATATCATACATGTCCTATCTTACATATAATACATGTCATATTATACATGTCATGTAATACATGTCATGTCATACATGTCGTATCTTGCATGTCATACATGTCATGAATGTCATATTATACATGTCATGTCATACATGTCATACATGTCATATCGTACATGTCATACATGTCATATCATACATGTCATACATGTCATATTATACATGTCATATCATAAATGTCATATTTTACATGTCATGTCATACATGTCATGTCATACATGTCATATTATACATGTCATGTAATACATGTCATACATGTCATATTATACATGTCATGTAATACATGTCATACATGTCATACATGTCATATCATACATGTCATACATGTCATACATGTCATATCATACATGTCATGTCATACATATCATATCATACATGTCATATCATACATGCCATACATGTCATATCATACATGTCCTATCTTACATATAATACATGTCATATTATACATGTCATGTCATACATGTCATATCATACATGTCATATAATACATGTCATATCATACATGTCATATATGTGATACATATCATACATGTCATATCATACATGTCATATATGTGATACATATCATACATGTCATATCATACATGTCATATATGTGATACATATCATACATGTCATATCATACATGTCATACATGTCATATCATACATGTCATATCATACATGTCATATATGTGATACATATCATACATGTCATATCATACATGTCATACATGTCATACATGTAATATCATACATGTCATACATGTCATAGCATACATGTCATACATGTAATATCATACATGTCATACATGTCATACATGTCATATCATACATGTCATAAATGTAATATCATACATGTCATACATGTCATATCATACATGTCATGTTATACATGTAATACATGTCATATCATACATGTCATACATGTCATACATGTCATGTCATACATGTCATGTTATACATGTCATACATGTCATGTCATACATGTCATATTTTACATGTCATGTCATACATGTCATATCGTACATGTCATACATGTCATGTCATACATGTCATATCATACATGTCATATTATACATGTCATGTCATGTCATACATGTCATATTATACATGTCATGTCATACATGTCATATCATACATGTCATATTATACATATCATACATGTCATACATGTCATATTATACATGTCATACATGTCACATACATGTCATATATGTTATACATACATGTCATATATGTCATATGTGATGTCATACATGTCATATCATACATGTCATATTATACATATCATACATGTCATACATGTCATACATGTCATACATGTCATGTCATACATGTCATACATGTCATACATGTCATATTATACATGTCATGTCATACATGTCATACATGTCATATCATACATGTCATGTCATACATGTCATACATGTCATATCACATGTCATACATGTCATACATGTCATATTATACGTCATACATGTCATACATGTCATATTATACATGTCATGTAATACATGTCATACATGTCATATCATACATGTCATACATGTCATATTATACATGTCATGTCATACATGTCATGTCATACATGTCATATCACATGTCATACATGTCATGTCATACATGTCATGTCATACATGTCATATCACATATGTGATGTCATACATGTCATATCATACATGTCATATTATACATATCATACATGTCATGCATGTCATATTATACATGTCATATCATAAATGTCATACATGTCATATCATACATGTCATGTCATACATGTCATATACATGTCATATCATACATGTCATATTACATGTCATATTACATGTCATGTCATACATGTCATACATGTCATATATGTCATACATGTCATATCATACATGTCATGAATGTCATATATACATGTCATGTCATACATGTCATGTCATACATGTCATATCATACATGTCATATAATGTCATATTATACATGTCATGTCATACATGTCATATCATATGTATGTCATACATGTCATATCGTACATGTCATACATGTCATACATGTCATGTCATACATGTCATATCACATGCTGCGTCATACATGTCATATGTGATGTCATACATGTCATATCATACATGTCATATTATACATATCATACATGTCATGCATGTCATATTATACATGTCATGTCATACATGTCATATCATACATGTCATGTCACATATGTGATGCCATACATGTCATACATGTCATATCATACATGTCATATTATACATATCATACATGTCATGCATGTCATATTATACATGTCATATCATACATGTCATATATGTGATACATATCATACATGTCATACATGTCATATCATACATGTCATACATGTCATATCATACATGTCATATCATACATGTCATATATGTCATATCATACATGTCATACATGTCATATTATACATGTCATGTCATACATGTCATACATGTCATATCATACATGTCATACATGTCATATCATACATGTCATACATGTCATATCATACATGTCATATTATACATGTCATGTCATACATGTCATATCATACATGTCATATTATACATATCATACATGTCATACATGTCATATTATACATGTCATACATGTCATACATGTCATGTCATACATGTCATACATGTCATACATGTCATATCATACATGTCATACATGTCATATTATACATGTCATGTCATACATGTCATATCGTACATGTCATACATGTCATACATGTCATATCATACATGTCATACATGTCATACATGTCATATCATACATGTCATACATGTCATATCATACATGTCATACATGTCATACATGTCATATCATACATGTCATACATGTCATACATGTCATGTCATACATGTCATGTCATACATGTCATATTATACATGTCATGTCATACATGTCATACATGTCATATCATACATGTCATACATGTCATATTATACATGTCATACATGTCATATCATACATGTCATACATGTCATATCATACATGTCATGTCATACATGTCATATTATACATGTCATACATGTCATACATGTCATATTATACATGTCATGTCATACATGTCATATCATACATGTCATACATGTCATATTATACATGTCATGTCATACATGTCATACATGTCATATACATGTCATGTCATACATGTCATGTCATACATGTCATATCATACATGTCATGTCATACATGTCATGTAATACATGTCATGTCATACATGTCGTATCTTGCATGTCATACATGTCATACATGTCATGAATGTCATATTATACATGTCATGTCATACATGTCATACATGTCATATCGTACATGTCATACATGTCATATCATACATGTCATACATGTCATATTATACATGTCATATCATAAATGTCATATTTTACATGTCATGTCATACATGTCATGTCATACATGTCATATTATACATGTCATGTAATACATGTCATACATGTCATATCATACATGTCATACATGTCATATTATACATGTCATGTCATACATGTCATACATGTCATATCATACATGTCATGTCATACATGTCATGTAATACATGTTATATCTTGCATGTCATACATGTCATGCATGTCATACATGTCATATCATACATGTCATACATGTCATATTATACATGTCATGTAATACATGTCATACATGTCATATCATACATGTCATACATGTCATATTATACATGTCATGTCATACATGTCATGTCATACATGTCATATCACATATGTGATGTCATACATGTCATATCATACATGTCATATTATACATATCATACATGTCATGCATGTCATACATGTCATACATGTCATGTCATACATGTCATATTTTACATGTCATGTCATACATGTCATATCGTACATGTCATACATGTCATATCATACATGTCATATTATACATATCATACATGTCATGCATGTCATATTATACATGTCATATCATAAATGTCATATTATACATATCATACATGTCATACATGTCATATTATACATGTCATACATGTCATACATGTCATGTCATACATGTCATGTTATACATGTCATACATGTCATGTCATACATCATGTCATACATGTCATACATGTCATATCATACATGTCATATCATACATGTCATATTATACATATCATACATGTCATATTATACATGTCATACATGTCATACATGTCATGTCATACATGTCATGTTATACATGTCATACATGTCATATTTTACATGTCATGTCATACATGTCATATCATACATGTCATACATGTCATACATGTCATACATGTCATATTCATGTCATACATGTCATATCATACATGTCATACATGTCATATTATACATATCATACATGTCATACATGTCATATCATACATGTAATACATGTCATACATGTCATATCATACATGTCATACATGTCATATCATACATGTCATATCATAAATGTCATATTTTACATGTCATGTCATACATGTCATGTCATACATGTCATATTATACATGTCATGTCATACATGTCATACATGTCATATCATACATGTCATACATGTCATATCATATCATAATGTCATATTATACATGTCATGTCATACATGTCATATCATACATAATATATTACATGTCATTTCATACATGTCATGTCATATATGTCATGTAATACATGTTATATCTTACATGTCATACATGTCATACATGTCATATTATACATGTCATGTAATACATGTCATACATGTCATATCATACATGTCATACATGTCATATTATACATGTCATGTCATACATGTCATACATGTCATATCATACATGTCATGTCATACATGTCATGTAATACATGTCATATCTTGCATGTCATACATGTCATGTCATACATGTCATGTCATACATGTCATAAATGTCATACATGTCATATCGTACATGTCATACATGTCATATCATACATGTCATAAATGTCATATTTTACATGTCATGTCATACATGTCATGTCATACATGTCATATTATACATGTCATGTAATACATGTCATACATGTCATATCATACATGTCATACATGTCATATTATACATGTCATGTCATACATGTCATGTCATACATGTCATATTATACATGTCATGTCATACATGTCATATCTTGCATGTCATACATGTCATGTCATACATGTCATGTCATACATGTCATGTCATACATGTCATAAATGTCATACATGTCATATCGTACATGTCATACATGTCATATCATACATGTCATAAATGTCATATTTTACATGTCATGTCATACATGTCATGTCATACATGTCATATCGTACATGTCATGAATGTCATATTATACATGTCATGTCATACATTTCATATAACATATGTGATGTCATACATGTCATGTCATACATGTCATATCTTGCATGTCATACATGTCAAGTCATACATGTCATATCATACATGTCATGTCATACATATCATATCATACATGTCATATCATACATGCCATACATGTCATATCATACATGTCCTATCTTACATATAATACATGTCATATTATACATGTCATGTCATACATGTCATATCATACATGTCATATAATACATGTCATATCATACATGTCATATATGTGATACATATCATACATGTCATATCATACATGTCATATATGTGATACATATCATACATGTCATACATGTCATATCATACATGTCATATCATACATGTTTATGATACATATCATACATCATGTCATATCATACATGTCATACATGTCATATTATACATGTCATGTCATACATGTCATATATATGATATATCCTTCATGTACATGTCATATCATACATGTCATACATGTCATATCATACATGTCATATCATACATGTCATATATGTGATACATATCATACATGTCATACATGTCATATCATACATGTCATACATGTCATATCATACATGTCATATCATACATGTCATATATGTGATACATATCATACATGTCATATCATACATGTCATACATGTCATATCATACATGTCATACATGTCATATTATACATGTCATGTCATACATGTCATATCATACATGTCATGTCATACATGTCATGTAATACATGTCATGTCATACATGTCATGTCATAATATACATGTCATACCATACATGTCATTCATACATGTCATTATCATGTCATACATGTCATATCATATGAATGTCATATTATACATGTCATACATAATATGTCATACATCATACATATGTCATATTTTACATGTCATGTCATACATGTCATATCATACATGTCATGCATGTCATATTATACATGTCATATCATAAATGTCTTCTTTTACATGTCATGTCATACATGTCATATTATACATGTCATGTAATACATGTCATACATGTCATATCATACATGTCATACATGTCATATTATACATGTCATGTCATACATGTCATACATGTCATATCATACATGTCATGTCATACATGTCATGTAATACATGTTATATCTTGCATGTCATATCTTGCATGTCATACATGTCATACATGTTGTAGAAGCCATAATATGATTTGTGTTTACCTGTCTGTTTGTTTTGGTCACGTTTTGATGACGCAATGTCAGTGGGCGTGAAACTATAAATGGCCGGCACCTGAGTGCCGGCAGGTGTGTTTTGTTTGAGAGAAGCTGGAAGGAAATTGTTTTAATCAAGAACGCACGCAACGCACCGCCCGCACCGCACGAGCTGCATTTAGAGTTAAGACGGTTTATTTTCTGTTAAAGAGTTTTACTTTATTTTCTGTGCTACAATAAAAATCATTGAAAAGTGGAGCATTACGAATAATCAGCGCGTTAATTCTACCGGACCGCCTCTACAATAAGTTAAAATAATAACGCCCATCTGGTAACGCATACAAAAGAATGCCAGCGGAGTGGATCTGAGTGGGCAGATGCATAGATAAGCAGTTCGATCCATTGGACTGCAGCCAGAATCTGATCTCACCGGTGCCGTGGAGTAGCAGGCGTTTTGGCAGCTGTCTTCTGAACCTAATATTACGATCAATCATTAAAAGCGGACAAAGGAATGATGGAAGCTGTTTGATGACGAACAAATAGATCCATAAATTGTCTATAAATTACGGAATCAACTTGACTATAGATGCAGGACACAGCGGATCCAATATCGACTGCTGCGAGCAAAAGCATGCGGACATGCGCATCGTAGCAGATATAAATAAAATAAAGAAGCCACAGAATACTAGCGTAATATTCCAACAAAAACAGTCGGACTTACTTGGAAAAAACCTGTACAAAACGAAATTAAAGGCTGAGAGCGAAAATTGCAATAATGGCGGAAGGATCTAACATGAGGACTCACTGGAGCCGATGGGATTGAGATGGACGCGCGGCAAAAAAGAAACATTTAAATCACTCAGCGCGACACGTCGAGGGAAACTCTCTCACGTGCTACGGAAAATGAATGAAATAAAGAAAACAATGATGAGAGAGCAGTTGCTGATGATACGTGAATATGGTCAAGCAAGCTGCCAATGGTGCATACAAACTGCTGGATGAATTTAAAGAGTCTCATCATTTTGTTCAGTTATTGCTGAGTGAGGATGTGAGAACAAATGAAAACTTGGACTAGTTGAACCCCAAAATGGCGGATTATGAAGCGTTTATGTCTGAGGTGGATCGATGGTTAAAACTTCAGCCTGACCCACAAAGTTCAAGATTCAAGATGTTTTTATTTGTCACATACACACACAGGGTGTGCAGTGAAATGAAAGTGGCAATGCTCAGCAGGAATGTGCAAGGGCAACAAGTACACACTATTTACAATAAAAAAACAACACAATATTTACACTAAGTGTGTGTGTGTGTGTGTGTGTGTGTGCCTAAGAGGGGCAGTTGTGTGGGTCTATGTGGGGGTCCTGGTGAGGTCGGAGTTCACAGTCCTGATTGTTACGAGCTCAGACACTTAGGAAGTAGGACCCAATTGCACGACCCGGGAGACAGAGATAAAGTATTTGTAAGTACTTATGTTTTGGTTCTGCAGTGAACAATGAATGGCGCTCACGTATTGAGGGATCAAAAAGCTTTCAAGAGCACAACATAACCCGACCTGATCATGGCCAAAGACCAGACAGAATTGACAAGGGAACACTGGGAGAC